>NC_141761.1:113867160-114084660 GCF_982258835.1 Parasteatoda tepidariorum | reverse complement strand
CACTACCAAAGAGCGATATTTTATTCTCATCGCTCCTGATCCCTTGCTTCCATTGATTTTCTGACCATTTAATGTGCTCTTTTGCCCACTTAACTCGTTTTTTGCGTTGCTTTTGATTTAAATATGGTTTTTTCCTTGGAATTCTAGCTTGTAGTCCAAATCCTGATAACCTTCTTTTTATTGTTCTTGAACTTACTGCAATACCCGCTGCATTCATTTCACATCTAATGGCATCTGATGAAATTTTTCTATCTTGAAGGCATAGCCGTTTAATTTTTCTATCGGCAGTAGCACTTGTGCATTTTTTCGGCCTGATTTGGCATCCCTAATGCCAACAAATACATCAAAACTATCCTGAAACCAAAATTGATACCTTCCATCAGGGATCTCTTCCCCAACAACGCACCATTTATTTTTCAGCAGGATACAGCTCCATGCCACACAGCAAAAGTATGCAAAGCATGGTTTCAAAATATGGGCATAGATATATTACTATGGCCAGGAAACAGCCCAGATCTCAATCCAATTGAAAATTTGTGGCGACGTTTGAAAATTCTCGTACGAAAAAAACGTCCATCCAATAAAAGACAACTTATTGAAGCTATAATTGTTTCTTGGCACCATGTGATTACGAAAGATGAACTCCAAACACTCGTTCACTCGATGAAAAGACGCTGTGAAGCTGTCTTAAAAAATAAGGGTTATCCTACTAAGTATTGATTGTGTAAGTATCACTTTAAAAAAATGCAAATCTAAGATAGATCTTACTATTAGTTGCATAACTTTTTTGTAATACAGATATTGTACTACTGTATTTATTATTAAATTCCACATAAAATTACCTTCAATTTGATATATAAACGTTTGTATTTAAGTGAAAATTAATATATTCTACAAGCACACAAAGTTGAAAAGCATGAAACTTTCAAAAAGTGTCCACACTTTCGGCCGCCACTGTATATATATATATATATATATATATATATATATATATATATATATATATATATATATATATATATATATATATATATATATATATATATATATATATATATATATATATATATATATATATATATATATATATATATACGAGGTAGGATCAAAAAGTATCCGACCTTAATTTTTATTGGTCAAACAAACGCAGCTATGAGGGCGGGGCTCGATGTGTGGTTGTGAGCATGCCTAGTGCGCATGCTCATTTTTTTCTACAGCTCCAATACAAGTCAGTCGGCGTCAGGCCATTCATGATTGAACAGGTGCAAGCGAGTGTCGTCGGATTTTATTTTTTTTAAAATGTCAGAAAAAGTCGAACAGCGTTATTGCATAAAATTTTGTTTTAATCTTGGTGATTCGCAAGTGGAAACAATTCGCAAGATTAAACAAGTGTTTGGAAATGAAGCGATGGGCACCACACAGATAAAGGAGTGGTACAACCGCTTCAAAGATGGCCGCTTATCAGTTGAAAGTGAACCACGCTCACGGAGGCCCTCAACATCGAAAAATGATGCCATCATTGATCAAGTGAGGAACCTGGTGATGCAGAATCGCCGAATCACGATCAGAGAGCTTGTAGACGAGGTGAGTATTAGTTTTGGTTCCATTCAATCAATTTTGACTGACGACTTGGGCCTCAGGAGAGTCTCAGCAAAGTTTGTACAAAAGCTGCTAACATTTGAGCAAAAAAACCTTCGTCTGGAGATCGCACAAGACATGCTGGAAACTGTGAACGGTGATCCCGACTTTATGAACACAGTGATTACAGGTGACGAGTCATGGGTTTATGGATATGACCCAGAAACAAAGCGCCAGTCAACACAGTGGAAGCATCCTTCATCCCCGAGGCCCAAAAAAGCAAGGCAAGTTCGCAGCAATGTCAAGGTCATGCTAACTGCCTTTTTTGACTCCAGTGGCTTAGTACATCACGAGTACGCACCACACGGTACTACAATCACCAAGGAGTACTACCAAGAGGTTCTGCGTCGCCTTCGTGACGCAGTGAGGCGCAAGCGCCCGGATCTGTGGGCAACAGGAAGTTGGAAGCTCCATCATGATAACGCTCCCGCACATTCTTCCCATTCAGCACACCAGTGGTTCGTCAACCTCCCTACTCTCCTGACATTGCTCCCTGCAATTTTTGGCTTTTCCCAAAGCTGAAAATGTCAATAAAAGGGACCAGATTTCAGACCAGAGAAGACATTATGCAGAATGCGACAGACCATCTGAGAGCCATACCGAAGGAGGACTTCCAGCGATGCTTTCAACAGTGGCAGAAGCGTTGGGAGAAGTGTGTGGCAGCCCAAGGGGACTACTTTGAGGGGGATTTGTATTAAATAATTATATCATAATAAACGTTTATTTTATGAACTAAAGTCGGATACTTTTTGATCACACCTCGTATATATATATAATAAATAATAATGCGTAATATATTGCTTACATTAAAATAAACAACAAAGGCTGTGGTTCTCCGCTTCCAAAAGAAAAGGCGAGTTCAAAGTTTTCACGACACGAGGAGGGAGAAATTCGTGCTCACGTTTCATAGGCAGTTTTTGTTATAATTACCATCGGGGAGTTTAGTTTGTTTTTCAAACATATACAAGATTGCCTAGACATGGTCATTGAGTGTTCTAGTGGCACCATGCAAAAAAAATAAATAAATAAATAAATAAAAACAAATACATAAATAACAAAATATGCATAGAAATTCAAATTATTGAACTGCAGAAAATAAGCTTCATAAAAACATTTTCAGATTAATTCATTTGATTTTAGCAGAGTAACTCGTTAAATTATTAAATTTAAATGAGCGCTAAGAAAATTATAATAATGGAATACAAATTTTACTTTGTTCACTTTTAAAAATTGAATTGAAAAAAACAGGCACATTATCTATTTGAATTATTTAAGTAAAAATCTAACTAGTTTCTGAGCTATCCACTTTTTTAGAGACTTTGCAGAAATAGAAAACTTGTTGGGCCCCTCACAATGTCTGGCGAGGGCCCTGTGACAATCACACGAATAAAACGTGATCTTTTCGTTTTTTCTTCGTTTGAACTGTATAGAGATGGTTAGAAACAGTTTAAACATCATAAAAAAGTTAAAAAGATAAATTTCTGATAAGATAATTGAATCACAATTTTTGCCTAGTATTTTGGAACAGGCCTCTGGAAGTAACTTGCTACAAGAATAACAGGTCAATAACAGGTGAAAAATACCTGTTCCAGAAAATAGTAACCATTTCTAGTGTTTCACAGGTTGTGCAATTCACTTCTTATATTATATACTTTTTTCTCTATATTAAAACATCGCTGCTTTGTTTTAGGTGATCTGTTTTACGCTGCATTTTGCTTAGTTGCGCAAAAACTTAAAAACTAGAAAATTTCAAGTACGAAATAAATAAATAAAAAATACGGGAAACACGAAGAAATAAAAAAATTATCAGTTAATAATTAGGTCACGAATTATTATATGTTAAAATTGTATCGGAAAATATCATGGGGCTGCTCTGGAGGCAACAACAGATTCAAAATTGGTCAAATTGAAACAGATAAAATTTGTTTCCGAACTTAAATTTTTTTAAAAATTCTTATTTACTCAAAAACTATTGCAATTTTAAGGGGTTCTTTTGCAAATTCCTTTGGAATTTTCTTTATCATCTTTTATCATTTTTATTTCTTTCTCATTTTTTTCTTTTTGTTTTACATAACATTTAGCTTTGTGGAGAAAAACCAAAACAATTTAAAAACTTGAAATTACGGAAGTGCATAAAAATATGTACAAGGAGTGCCATTAAATAAAAAAAATAATATTTAATTTATTGTTCGAGAATTTTCCATTTTGAAACTTTTAAGTAAAAATACTTGCGTACTGATCCACATACCACTGAATTGCAACTATGAAGTTGGAATATGATGTGCTAAAAGAACCATTGCCATTTTAAAACCCAATGCAAATGTTTTGTTGTTTTTTAATATTACTTGGCATTGCAGTTTTAAGTGAAATTAATTGCATTATTTTTTTCATTTTCTTTACTTTAAAAAAATGAGACGATTCATTGATTGTTGCTATATATGGGTGATTCTTTTTAAGCATGATAATTCGGACCAAACAATTTCTTCAAATTTAAAGTCTTCAAAATAATCTGAAATTTTTTTTGTATACTTCTTTAGTTACATTTATTAACATCTAATAGACAGCCGTGAAGTTTATTGACATTTGCTGGAGAAAAAAAATAAAATAGAAATTCACCAAATCTTGAATGCCAGGAAAATAACATATTAGCTTAGAAGTTTAAAATATTCATTTTAAGTTAATAGTAAGTAACTCTACTTAAGCCTTTATGTTAGATGGAGCATAAACTGCTTAAATTAATTATTTTCATCCACTGTAGAAAGAATAATTTCTTTTTTGTTGCTGATATGTACAGAATAAAATTGCGTATAATAATCAATCATTAAATAAATAAATAACTTTGATTACATCCAACCATATTACAATCGTACATAAACTTGGTATTAGGTTAATATTTGCTTTTCCTCCTTAAAGTATTAGAAGTTAAGAAAAATTTCTCGTAACAATTCAATGTTCTGGAATTCAAAAGCCAGGAAAATGACAGCTAGGAAGATGACAAATTCGCCATTTTATAACATATAACTTTAATTTAATATTTTGGCCTAAGACGTTTACATTCTGCAGAAAACAACAGGATTTCTTAAAATAACTAAGGAAAATGGAATAACTAAGGAAGTCAGGAAAATGACAAAACAAAAACCTACTCATCTTGAAAAATTTTTTGAAATAGATTTTGAACCAGAAAATTGGTTCTTTATTCATGCAACAAAACATGCTCATATGGGAGGGTATCTAATCAATCCATTAACATAAGATATTGATTGCTGGCTCTATCTATAATTTGGGGCTCTATCTTTTATTTAGTGGTTATAAACCACTAAATAAAAGTAGCCAGGAAAATGACAGATTTTCTTGGGACAAACAAATTATTGACAGAAAAAATTATTTCAACCGAAGTTTTTGTAAATAATACCCTCTGCGTATATTCTAGAAATGCTTACACGGGTTGAGATAAAAAAAAATGTGATATTGAAAAATTTATAGAAAGTTTTGAAACTAGTTATCATTAAAAACATTGTTTGGTACATGTCAGGAAAATGACATTTTTAGGTTCAATTAAATTTTTTAACTATACAAAACAGTCAATGCTATGCAAAGTTATTTTAAACTGTTAACAGCAATGCAATTTATATATATATATTGAACCCATGGATCTAATTATTCATCTCTCTTAGCTAACTTATTTTTGCATTATTATGAAAAAAATTTTACTCTTAGTATTAAATTTGTTTTTAGATATATTGATGACTTAATTATCTTTAATTTCCAAGATTTTACTATTTTATTGAGTGATATATACCCTGAGGAATTAATCTTACTTCGTAATGATGATGATAATATTAATTTCAATTTTTTGGATTTGGTTATTATGAAAGTTGAAAATATCTGCTTTGTTGATTTATACGATAAAAGAAATGATTTTAATTTTAATATTAATAAACTAGTTACTTGGAATTCTAATGTTTCTAGGAGCATCTATTTAAATACCACTTTTAATGAAATGAACAGAATTAAAAGAATATGTAGTAATATTTATTTATCCAAAAAACAAATCGATAAACTATTTCAAAATTTGATAAAAAACAATGAATACCCAACTAAAATAATAAAATTTTGTATAAAATCACTGAATTAATCGTATATTTTTGTGGATATATTTAATAAACATTTTTTTTTGGTTGTTAATTTTTATAATTTTCCCATGTGCAAATCCATTTCAGGTAAATCCATTGCCAAAATTATTTACTAAATAATTTCTTTGTTAATTTGTATAATTTTTCCACGTGCAAATCCATTGCGGGCAAATCCGTGGTTAGAATTATTTACTAAAAATTCCTTGACTAAATTATTTCCTTTTGTTAATCTATACAGTTTTTCCATGTGCAAATCCATTTCTGGCAAATCCGTGGGTAAAATTGATTGCTAAAAATTTCTTTATTAATTTATACAATTTTTCCATGTGCAAATCCATTTCGGCCAAATCCGTGGCTAAAATTATCTTCTAAAAATTTTTTCTTTGTTAATTTTTTCATGTGCAAATCCATTTCGGGCAAATCCGTGTATAAATTATCTATTAAAATTTTTTTTTCTTTGATAATTTAAATAATTTTTCTATGTGCTAATCCATATTGTGCAAATCCGCGGCTAAAATTATTTGCAAAACAGGCAATTTATGTTTCTCTTTTCTATTTTTTCTTAAATAAACATCTATCTTTTAAAACTATTTATGATCAATTTTTAAAATTATCCAGTATAATATTACCTTGCGCACTTCCATTTCGGGCCCATCCTTGGTAATTAACAAATCAAAGCTCAGAATAACAAATCACTTCCAGCAGTGCAGTAAGAACGACACTTTAAAACCCTCTTGTTACACTCAATTTGCGCTTTTGTTTTCATCTTTTGTTTTCATATTTTGTAATCTGGCAATCTTTCTGCGAAAACATTTTTAAATCATTCTTGAAAAATTTTCTGTCCTTGTAAGTTGATCTGATTTTGCTACTCGCTTTATAGTCCCTTTTAAATGTTTTTTATTTTATTTTCTGTGTTTACATGCTATTTTTACTTTTTGTGATCGATTTTATTTGTTGTTATTTTTATTAAAAAAAGTTTTGAGTGCTCCTCACTCTATTGTATTAATATATTTTGCTTTAGCTTTATTGATACAATATCAGAAAGCGCTCTGTTTTGCGGATATAATCGTGTGGGCTGAAGAAAAGATTATATCTTTTTTTTCCGGTTTTTTAAATAAAATTTCATCCTTTTTTTTAAATTTTTTTAAAATATATTATATAAACTGTTGTTTGTTATTCTTTACTTATTATTCCCCGCCCTCCTTTTTTTTTCTTCATATGTCTTTAATTTTTCTTTGTTTTATTCTTCATTTTGAACTATATATATATATATATATATATATATATATATATATATATATATATATATATATATATATATATATATATATATATATATATATATATATATATATATATATATATATATATATATATATATATATATATATATGGACTTTCTTAGTGTAACGTCTCGGAATATTACATCACTCTCCATTATGTAATACTTTAAGAGATTCCATCATCCTTTTTGACATTGAGACGCGCCAGCCAGTCCAGAAGGGGAAGTCCCGAACGGAAACTCCCGAATTTATAATTAACTCTTACTTAGACTCTCCCGAATTTATAATGAATGAGAATTAGAACAATCTAATTCTCATTCGCATGCATTCCGGAGACCACTGCTAGTAGGCAGCTCTCACGAGTCATGTCAATAATGTTAAACATATCTTTCTATCCTTTTTATTTCTATTAAATTGTTATGTTTGTTAAATTATCGTCGTTATTTACTCCTATTATGCTGCACTAACTCTCTCTCTCTCTCTCTCTCTCACACACACACACACATATATATATATATATATATATATATATATATATATATATATATATATTTATAATATATTTATTTAGACAATTTAAACATATTTAGATCGTTCTTCTTACTGAGAAATTATTCAAAACAGCATGAGAAATAGCAAGGAGAAATTAAAATATTTGACTTTATTATAAAACTTTACTTCTTGCTTCGATTATTCGTACTTTTGTTGCAATTTTCTTCCAAATTATCTTTCGTGGTTAGAATAGTTATATTTCTTTTTATCAAAAGTTTCTTTTTGATCTAAAGGAATGTGTGTTTTTTAAAATCTTGAGTCAGCAACTTTAACTATAAGAAAGTGAGATAAATACGGAACATAAATTTGCTACCTTGCTTTAAATTATCAAGAACAGCTGCAAAATACTGCGTTAGATTCTGAAATTATCAACATGAGAATATCGTCACGTGCTCAACTGTTCCAAGTGTACTTCAGCATTGATTTTGATCAGAGGAGGTGGCAAGCTGGCTAAAGAATGGTGTTCATGAAATATGTTGGCTGTATTCTGCTGTTGGCTGTATTAACAGGTATGTTGCAATACTTTGGGGTTATGCAGGACGAAATGCTAATTATTTGAATTTTTAAATCAATTAAGTTACCTAAAAATGAAATATAACTACATTTTTTTCTATCTATCTGCGAGCATTAAGTTTTTACATAAGAAGATTTGGGTATAAAAGAAAATGTTTCATTAATATGTGAATTGTTAAATTGAAATAGTGAATGAATTAGCTGTTAAATGAATTTTTCTATTTAAATAATATTTGTCAAGTTTTTAAACTTTTTAAGGAAAATAAATTATTTGAACTTACAGTTCTGCTCCTTAATAAATTTTTAAATTTATAGTAAATATTTTTTCTCATCTACACCCGTTTTCAATACATACAAATTTAGCATTAGCAATAGAGGATTTAATATTAGCACATAAATAATAAGGTGTCTTTTATTAACTTACATCACTTATTTTACAAGTTCATATCCAAATATATTTACGAAAATGCATTGCTAAATGAGTTTATATAAATACATAACCTTTTTTTTAATATTTAACTATCTTATTACTCAAAATTATACACATAATATCCCACTATCTAAGTATTAATACTAAATCATTTAGTATTTTTATTTAAAGTAAAAAATATTTTTCTAAAAATGATGTATAATCTAAAAAATTTTTTCGTCGTTAAGTAATATTATTATGCAATGCTGTTAAACTGAACGATAGTTTGGCGTATTGTTTGTTTAATTTGTACGATAATGTGTCTCAACCGTATTAATATCACTGTAATGTTAATCCATATTATGGTTAAATATGCAGTACAATTCATCCGAGACACGAAAAATAGATTTTTCAATGGCATTTGATTCATTGATGATCAGAACAAATAAGATATTTAATTTTCGATTGCTGTCGTTAAGACATGATTTAGGTAAGAAAACAAGAGATTTTTCTACAATCATTGTCTCTCTCATGCATCTCTTGGTCGAAAATAAATTTCCCTGCAGAAATGCTTTAATTGTCAAAGGTCACCAAATAAAATCACACAATATGTCATTTTTTTTCAGCTTTCGCTTTAATAATCTGACTACTTTTGTTAATCAATCTAAAGAAAAGTAACGAATAATTAAAAGGGCACAAAATGTGTATGAAATCATACTTTAAAAAATTTCGGTTCAAATTACTATAAAAAATGCTGGCACTCAGGGTAATGATACTTTTTACTGTAATATCTATTTTTACCGGAACATGTTACGGAACAAAAGTATGATATACCGTGATTTTAACAGTAATAATTAAAATAAAATCACTGAGTCATTCTTAGTAAACAAATATTACTGTAAAAATTACAATGTATTACTTTGCAGTAAAATTGGCTTTTACGGAAAAATAGATTTTGCAGATGATGCACCCAAAGTATCAATACTGTATACCATAATTTTTCCCGTAAATTTTTACAGTTCACTTAAATAGTATCTTTTCCTTTGTGAAGTATTTATTTTATTCAGAAAGTAGCTTTAATATATTATTTTTGCTGTATTTATGAAGCTTAAATAATTTTGACTTTGCATGTCAGCTCTATTATTATCCATCTTAATATAGATTTTTAACAAAAAATGCGTTTTTTCAATTATTAAAGTACTTTTCCCAATTGTCTAAATGCATACTGTTGTAAAAAGACGTATGGATAGACGATCAGCTATCATCCAAAATGTATTTATTCACTCTGTTACAGATGCACATAACAGACACATAGCAAAATTAGCAGAGATACGAGATTTCAAAACCACCATCTTTTTTTACGACTCGACTTTTCATCGCTTCAGAAAACAAAACAAATAAAAGTAATTGTTTTCTACGCAATCTAGTGGCTTACAGTGCTACTGTTATGTAATTAGCTTTCTTCAATGGTCGCCAAGATAAGTAACAGTAAAAGAATACTTAAAATAAACTAAAACATGCATTAATTATGATAAGGAAAACTGTAAATCTTCGAATAATTTTGATAAATTGTCATCCTTTCGAAGAAATTTCAATGCAACATTTTGCGGATGAAAACTGCTTGATCATATAAGAAATTTGAGCTCTAAATCCCTACACCACGATGTTTCAAAAAGACAAAGTAATAAAAAGTTTTGTACTAGAATAAAAAGTTTTAAACAGATCTTCATTTCAACTCTCACAACGGTCTTTGTATTTACAATATTTCTTTAAGACACTCTGTATTCTTATAATGGCTATCCTAATAATTAAGAACAAAGCCATTTTAATTGAAACAAAGGTCCTCATATTCAATACTAAGTTTTATCATTAATGTAAAATAAATTAATCTGCATTTCAATTAGTCTTTATATTTACTACCCCAACATTCTAAATAATTAAAGACAAAGCCAACTCAAAAAAACTTCCTCATATTTATTATCTTTTCATTTGATTTAATAAAAAGCATTTCATGAATCCATTTTTTTCAGCCGCTGATATCGATGACTACCAGTGTCACGATCTTTACGAATACGACGCATCAAAAGTAGGAACTGTCGAAAGTCCCTTCTTCGGTAAGAGAAACTATCATAATGGATTGTGGTGTGAATACAGAATCAGAGCTCCAGAGGGATATGTAAGAGTCATTTTTCGAACCATTTACATTTAGACACTATTATTTACCCTCACACTATATCGATTAGTTTTCAAATATCAAATGATACCGGGAGAGTGAATGATTTACCAGAAGAAACATATAAAGTTCAGCTATATACAGTCATCACTTGAATTTGATTGCATATTTTAGTTCTCAACCCATTTAAACATGCACGTGATCACACTGGCCGAGCTTTTATTTCAACAAGGGAGTCTTTAATAGAGAGTGTTAATTAGAAACCATTTACAAATCCCCTTTCAGTCCCTTCCTCTAATCAAAAGTACCTTTAAAATTCATTATAATTAATACGAATCTCTTCAATAAAGAGCCCCCCTAATGTGAATTGATGAAGCTCTAATATTATTGATTCTATCCACAGACAATTAATCTATAATCTCTCTAAATCGAACTTGATTGATTTGATTGTTTAGCCTTGTCATTGCTTAGATTTTGAATGAATTTGAGATTAAAATCGTTTTTTAACCCCTTTCTGCTTTTGACAATAAAAGCTCAGAGATTTATCACAATTTCCGCCAGTGTGATCTTGTGCTAACCATCAAAAATGAGAACGTCAAAAAATTAAATAAACGCTTATCATTTTGTTGTTCAAACGTTAATTGTATGCAGAGATTGCCAGAATATTACGAAGCCTATTAACGCGAAACAATCGACTACAAAAAGATAAGAGTTTCACTTCATACACAGGATGTGTACGAGGGAATTGAGATGTATACCAATAGCTGAGTCATCGCTGTATTTACCTAATTTTTATTTATTTATATATTTATATAATTATACCGCACAGTGTTATTTTCAGTTTAAATTCCTTAGTGGATCCCAACTCAAAATCCGATTGAAAATTGTTATGAACAGCAATTCTCTCCCTCGAGCCTACATAAATTCATTAAAATTTTATTGTTTTGAGAACGAAACAAACATTTTCCAAAATCTGTTTATTTAAAAGAGTGAAAATTTAGTTTTCTAGCATACCACAGTTAAATTTGAATTGTTCGAGTAATGAATTGAATCGAATTAGAATGATATATAATCATACATCAAACTGCTTTGCAGTTGTTTTCTGGTCCACATTACGAAAAATTTTCTCTTCCAGATATCTACTTCTTGAGTCAAACACAAACTGACGTATTTGTTAATCATTTACCAACTGATGGGATAAGTAAACCTAACATAATTCATAATAATACGTGTTGTGTCATGATAATTCTTGCCTGCATATCTCTGGCATTTATTTCGTCTGATACACGTAAATAATTCACGCATAAACTTTAATTTCTAGTGTTACACGTTTAACAAAATAAATATATTTTCTTTTACAGAGGATTAAACTGAAATTTTTAGAATTCGACGTTGACCCATCGAGTGGCTGCTCTCAAGACCAGCTCGTTGTTTACGGAAAAGACAAGAAGTCAGTGTTGGGTCTTTTCTGTGGTTATGAATTACCAAAACCCATACTTTCAAATGAAGGTGAAAATGAGATACGATTTCTTTTTCGAACGGATTTCATGGTATCAGGAAAAGGATTTAAGGTTCAATACGAGTCTTCACCCCATTTCAGTAAGTCCTTTTACAATAACGCTTTACTCTAAAAATTGTATAAATGTAGTTGCGATATAACATTTTGTAAATCAAAAAGGGGGAAGCATCAAACTCACAATACAGCTCTTAAAGTATAAGGATGTTTTTTTTATTAAGCATCATAGCTATTTTAATAATATTTAGATCTACTCTAATCAGATCCTCTCTAAACAGGGGAGGCTTTCCTCTATATGTGACACAATAGTTACTATGGGATGGGTTAGTTCCATCAAAAAGTCCTCCACGAAGGCAAATTTCTCCCAATACTTGATCCAGGAGTTCCCTTATCTTCTGGATTGGGTTCAAAATGAGAAGACTACGAAGTTGAACAATAGTAGTCGTAAACCCAAAAGACTGGATCAGCTGTTCAACGACGGTTATATACTAAAATAAAATTGTTTATTTTTTCAGCTAGTGTGTGTGAAGCTGGTCAGACTCAATGTGTTAACAGGAACTGTTTTACGAAAGATCAGAAATGCAACGGCGTAGATGATTGCGGCGATGGAACTGACGAAGAAGATTGCGGTGAGGATAAATTTTCTTCTCACATCTCTGGTGCTATGTTTTTTTTCTTTCTAATCCATCACAGGTATTAGTCACTATTAATGAACACCGATGAATCTTAATAATCATTGAGGTTAAAGTAAACTGAAGAAAAAAAATGCAATACTGTATTTTAAGCATCTCTGCATCTTTCGAATGACTGTAATAATATATGTATGCTTAAAAAAGAAAGGGAAAATACAAACAATTCAGGATGATTTAATATATACGGGCCATTCTGTTCGCAGTAAAGAAATATCTCCTTCCATCATCCATATTATTTTTGATACAAAACTTCAAACGCCCGATCGATGCTGAACACTTGTTGATATTCGTCTTTTCTAGAAATGTTTTATTCAAACTCAATATAAAAATTCATTACTGGACCATGCCTTTTTTTATTACTTATTTTCGAGCATAGAACTTTTATACTAGTTACAATAATTATTTTTTAAATTATGAGATTTAACAGGCAAAGTACAGAATCAATAAATAGACAGGCAATTACCTGCCTAAAATTGGACTGTTAAATATGAAATGATTTCATTCTTAATTTAAAGCCGTAAAACTAAAACAACATGCAAAATTCAATCAGTTAACTCATTTTAACTTCCGTTGGGTTACAGATAAACTACAAAATAAAAGGATAAATACGCTCAAATGGTGTATTAACAGAAACCGCTTTTGGTGAAAAAATATTTCGAATGACTCTTATTATTTATCCGGAAGTCATAATACAAAACCAATGATTCAGTCATTTAAGATAGCGCTTCCAAACCAACTGAAAGCTGAAACTCAGCCTCAACTGTATCTAACGTGACACAAACTGGTAATAATTTGGGATTCACCGAAAAGTTGTTAGTTATTGAAGAGATTTTTCCAGGTAATATAAGTTACCATACATTGTTTGGAAAAGAAGTCATTTTTTCTACAATCCAAAAACTGTTAGATAAAAGTTATATATTTTCTTTAAATATCAAAAATACAAGTAAATAAAAATTTCCATTTTTCACTTTTGTAACTGTCGAGCTAATGAAATGAGTTGTTCAAGGTTTCCCATATGAGACGCATTACCATCGTTTAAGTACAAAATAATGTACATCATATTCAAATTTCATGTCAGTCGGATGATTTCTTGTAGAGTTATGACAAATAACGCACTTGTTGCTTAAGTTTTGCACACCAGTGTATTATATTGATTCTCATCATAAAATGTATAATAATAAGCTCATAAATTGATGATGATTTCAAAACGAAGAGCGAGGGATCTGCAACTTCTGTTAGCTAATGAAATGAGTTGTTCAAGGTTTCCCATATGAGACGCAGCCACAGAAGTGTGGAGTGCAAACTATCGAGCCAAACACAATTTTCAAGAAGCAGGGGGTAGAAGGTGAGGACAGGATGGTGGGAGGAGAATCTGTCATCCCCAACAGTTGGCCATGGCAAGTCTCTCTGCAGAACACATTTAGTGAACCAAATGGACATTTTTGTGGAGGTACACTCATAAATGCTCAATGGGTACTCACTGCTACCCACTGCGTCGCTGGGTAAGTGTTATTTGTTAATTCTGTTATGTTATATAGTTTACATAAAAATTCTTACTTTTAAAATTATTCGTATAACATTACTAAATTGTAAATATTTTTATTTTTTAATTATAATATAATTTGAAGTAAGTTTATAATACCAGTTATATTGCATTTATAGGTCAAAAATGAGTGTTTTTATCTGATTGGAGCTTTTCTTTCCTCTCAATTTTAATTATTTTTCCTTTTCAAGTATAAGATCCCTTTAAATAATACAAACATTGACACAGATTAATTGTTAAATAAAAATGTTTCTAATAAAAGCCTAAACACTTATTTGAGTGATGAAATGTTGTTTCCCATTCACAAATTTTAGATATCCTTTTCCTGGAAACATCAAGATTCATTTGGGAGCTCACAGTAAATTCAGAAGAACTCAATACGAACAGATAAGAAGGAGTAAAAAAGTCATCTCGTATCCAAATTTAGAAGGAGAAGATGTAAGCATTTCCTTTAACATATCATTTTACAAAACAAATATATTAGCTTATGTTTAGGTTGCTGGATAGCAAAATTATAATCGGCAGCATTTTATAATGTTACAAACATTGATTTCACTAAAAAGTATTGCCACCATTTACAGTCGTTTATTTTTTAATCTACTTTTTCACTGTAATTACCCACTGGCAAAATGGGGTTTGAGTTTGATGGCTTGCTCATCTTATTTATATGTCATCACACTTTTCAACTGTACTAATAGTAATAGTAAACAGTGCGGATGCGTCGTCACTGCGTATGTTGCTATGGCGACCGCTGCTGTTTGATAATTTTTTTCGAATTCTTTTTTTTCACTTTTAATTTTGTTACGCATTAAGTTGGTGAGCTTATTTTTGAGATATGGGACCAGAGAGATCCCATAAATATTTATTGTGCTGTGAATAAAAGAGAATTTCATCATTTTAAGTATATTTTTAGATTTTTTTGCTTTAATTAAGAATCAGAAATTCTAACCTATAGTTCAAACTGGATCGTTTTCAATACTAATTCTGGTGAATATCCCAAATAAAGAGGGTCCCAAACAGATTAACACGGTTATCAAAGGGTAGAGTTGAAGCAAGAAAAAAACGATGCAGTGGCCTAAACTTACCGAGGCTAAAAAATTCAAAGCAAAAGAATGTAGACGGGAATACCTTAAGCGATACACAGAAACGGAAAAACGAAAAGATTCCGTTCAAAAACGCAAGCATGAAGCCCGTTCCTCACAAAAGTACCAAAGTGATTGAAAGAATTAAAACCTACCGAAGAACCCCTTTCATGCAAACACGAGAACTGGGTGTTGATCATTGTCAACGTACCCAATGACTTGCTCAAGACCATAAACTGTCTTCCATGCAATATAAATGATTCATTCACTATTCATGTAAAATTGAAAAAAAGTCTAGCTTTCAAATGTCATTTCATGTATGAACTTATGAATTCGAAACGGGTGAATGATGCACATTACAATCTCCTTCAAACACCATTGTACCCATCCGAAAATATTAATATTGATCTTAATTGGCTGTTCAATGTCGGTTCAATCATCAAAAGAATTAACACGGAATATGTCTGAGCTGCATTCAAATATGTCTGCGAAATTATGTACCCAACAGTTCAGGATTAACAGTCAACGGTGTCCAAGATGAAAACACAATAAAGCTGCTTTTCCAAAAAAAAGAAAAAAAAGAAAAGAAAATTAGTCAACAACCATTTTTTTTAATGCTTAACCGGTGATCGCCTTGTAGGGATCACAATTATTTTTTAATTCTTCGTTTGTTTTGCTTTTGATTTGAAATATTTCGTTTCTTCTACAGTTGAACATTTTTTTTTCTTTATTCATTTTTTGTTTGTTTCTTTGACAAGATATATTTTGATGCACATTAGAGTTAAATTAATGACTGCATTTGAAAAAAATTTCGTTAAAAAAACAAGCATTAATAAAATCGCACTTATTTTTTTTAAACAATTGTTATTTGGCCAATGTTATATAATTTTTTGCCAGATAGTTTTGTACTTTAAAATGTATTCGTTTTACCTCACACGACAAAAAATGTTGGTTACCAAAATTTTTGACTGTATGATTCATTTGATTAAAACAATCTCTAGCTTGGATAAAGAAACTGGTTGCAATCAGCGTTACAATAATAGTATTTAAGATCTGTTAAAAAAAACTCATGCAACAGAATTTATACAGAAGAAAGTATAAAAAGTTGGAAGCAACTTCATTTAACGTTATGTATTTTAGATCAGGAGATTCAGCATGACTGATGATATTTCTCTCATTAAACTGAATGCTCCAGTGAAATTCAATGACGGCGTACAACCAGCATGTTTGCCAGGTCTTGGTTGGAAGGCTGATGCTGGATGGCACTGCTATGTCACAGGATGGGGTGAAACTAGAGGTAAGGAGAAAAATGTTTTTAGAAAGAAAGAATTAGCTATTTGAAAAATCTATTTACTGTTCTGAATTATCTTTTTAAAAAGTCTCGTTAGTAAGGTAATGCGATTATTATGGTGGAATCAGATATTATCTGTTTTGGATGCTAAAATAATCGTTGATAAAATCAAGTTTTTAAAACGACCCAAAGGATACAAAAAATAAATAATTTTGAATTCAAATATTTTACACGTATCTATAATTAAAAAAAGTGCCAATGAATAAGCATTTTTAAGTTTTTATTTGCTCTTAAAGATAACGAAATAGAAAACTTATCATGATTTAATAAATTAATTCAATACTTTTAGAAAACACATGGCTGATATTTTTCTGAATGGTCCGAAAAATGAGCTTAAAAACTATTAGAGTGACTTTTAATGTTTATATGTAAGAAAAGTTTCTGACCCTAAAGGAGACAAAATATCTTTAACTCGTTCCTATCAAAATCAGATAGTTTAAATAAATATTTTTATATTATTAACACGTACCATACCGTCTACTTAAAAAGTTATTGTTTTGTTTGGGGAATAAATCGAAAACGCTTTTTATAACGTTTGCAGTACGCGAAGAAAAACAAAGTATTTTTAAAAGACTTCAGTTTAACCTTCTTATCAATGTCAGAATATTCATTGAGAAAGCTCTCTTATTGAAGATGCATTTATTACTATTGTTATCATATGTAGGACCGTTCATTTTTTGGTCAATGGAATTGTCCGAGAACAAACTCAATCGAAAAGATCAAATGTGGTCTATTAAATCCTTCCAGAACAAATCGTTTCTTCTGTATTGATTTTCACCTTTTTATGGCAAGCGATATTTTCTATGATTTTTGTATAGTTCAGAAGTTTTGCTTTTATTTGCATAAATTACTGACACTTCCTAAAATTCAGACATTATGAAACACTAAAAGTTTTGCATTATGCGTACTTTATGATACTGTAATAAGAATACAACAGAGTATTTCCTTCTGTTGTTGAATGGACTTAAATTAAAGCAATTTATTTTACTAAGTTAGTTACCGTCTTATCTTCGAGCCCTCTCAAGTAAATCCTGCACATACTCCCACGTAAATTCTGCGCAATGTAGTTTCCACAAAATAAACTCGATTCTCAACAGAGCATGCGCATGTAAAATTGCAAAATCTTTCTTTAAATATTTCCAATTTATGTGATATATGCTCAACTGTTGAATGTTGCCTCTCTTGCTGAGCCGAAACAGTCATACAATTATTATAAATAAGTCCCTTGAATGATGATGGGGATTACATTAATGAAGACCAAGAGCTAAATTAATGTTTTAACAATTAAATAAATAAAATGATAACATTTTGCATTACCAACTGTTACAGTTTGAGGATTACTCAGTTTTTACCAATAAATAAAGTGAAAAATCGGTTCTCCCCTGAAGTTATGCCGTAGTGTGGATAACACTTTTCCCCCCCGTCCTGAAAATTGTTTTCTTTTTCCAAATAAGCTATTATGGACAAAAACCGATTGTGGTTTTCAAATTTCATCATTATTTTTACTGTAAATGAAAAAGCAGTATCCCTGGAATACTTTTTCTTGTAGGATCTGGGGGATCAGATGTACTGAAACAGCAAGAGCAAGTTGTACAAACTCTCCAACAATGCAGTTATAATGAACACACTCAAATTTGCGTAGAACAGAGAAATCAATCCCCATGCCACGTAAGTTTTGCTACCATTGGTTTAAGGCTGCCTCTGTATTATTTTTTCTATTTAAAGAATTTTATTTAATGAAAACATTTCAAGCTCGGAGAAATAATCAATTTGTTTTTAATAAGATTTACGGGCAATGAATATTAGATGTTACCCAGATTATATGCAATCGTAATTACTTGCAATTGTAGATCAGTGTTATTGTTTTCAAAGATTAATTGCTAATCGAAATTTTTAGTTTTATTTGAAAATTACGACTGTTTTTTATCTCGATTACAAGTAATCATAAGTGAGTCATTCCACGTCAGATCAATCACTTTTGGACCGACCCCCCATCGATTTTGATGAAATTTGGTGGAATAAATTAAACAATTCTACCAATTTTTAGATTTTTTATTCAAAAATTGTCCAACTTATGGACATTTGAAAAAATAAAATTTTCATAAAAAACGACAAACTTGCATACATATAAATAGCCGTAACTTTTTTTCTAATTGTATCAGGGAAAAAATTAAAAAAGCATTGCAAAGCTAAAAAATAGAGCTTTTATTTGATATCTTATTTAAACTTCTCAGGCTAGGTCAAACTTTCAAAGTTACCTAATTTGATCTTTTACCTGAATTATCTCAAAACATATGATCTCAAAAAATTACGAAAAAAAGAATTTTTTTTACTGAAACATTCTTTTACACATTTACAAATTTGTAGCCTGGAGTCTCAACAGGAAGGGTATAAAGAATTAACACAAGTGATATACTGTATAATTAAAAATGTTATGCTGTACAATGCACTCAACAAATATTTCTTTCTCTTCTTGACAGAAATAATTCGAGTTTAATATTTAATAATATAATACACATATTTTGTAACAAATCAACAGATTTGACACGCAATTTGCTACTACTAAATATTAATTTAACATGATCACCACAATTTCTAATCAATATACAAGTAATAAATTTTTTAAATAAACAATTATGAAAACATCCTCCTTTTTTTCCAACCTTCTCATTTTAATGCTTTTATGAATTTCTCAAAGCATTTTCAGAATTTTTATAATTAAAATAAAAATGAATAAAAATAAAGTTCTGAGTTCTTCTAATCATCTGCTGTGAGTGCTAAAGCAGAAGTTTGAGTTTAAAATGTAAGCATTCTGACACTTTAGTTCTGTGTGTTTCTTTTTCTTTGTTTATACATGTTTATTTTTTATTCATTTATCTTCTAAGGGAAATTCTGAAGGATTTAACAAGATTGACTGGATCTTGCATTCAGATCAATTGAAATACATTTTCGTTTTAATTGATGTGCGGCTTACTGGTATTACACAATTACCAAGGATTGTGCGAGCATTTTTATGTCGCTTTTCAAGAAAATGTCTCTGTTTCTCATAATCTTTATCTGTGCAGTGTGTAAAATGGCAAGAAGGGATATTTTTTACAGCCCATTCACATAACTTTCACGGTGTCATGATTTGATCATTATAGGAACAATGAAGGCTGGAACGCTTGTCTTTTGATGCAGCACTATCACATGAACTTTTTTCATGGGCCGTAGGAAGGAAATGCCACTCAGCTGTGAGACCAAAGTCTATATCATGATAGCACAAATTTATCAAGCTCTGTTGATTTTTGTACTGTGAAGCTGCTACATCTGAGAAGTAATAAATATGTTTTATTTTGTTGCTGAAATGTAAGGTTATAAACTGCAACAATTGGGTCTGAAAAAGGTGAACACTGACAGTATCATGCTTGAGACATTCCAAAATGGAAACAAAGGAACATGATCCAATTTAAGTGTCTCTGAATTCATATAGTAAATGACAAAAGGGTTAATAGTCCACTGGGAATTATTCCGATGGTATCCTTGGACTGCATCCTGCAATACAAAAGAATAATTTTCAGCAAAATCACAGATCACTATTCAGTCTTTATCATCCAGGCCTTCTTTCAGATTTGATAAAAAGCATGACTGTTGATTAGTAATGAATGAATATGGTAGAAGAATTCTAGGTTTTGCTTCAAATGTTTCAAGAAAACCTTCTACATTGTTGTTAACCGTCATACGCGTTGTGCGGTCAGTTGTAGCCCACAGTTTATAGATGATCTCGTCTATTCCATTCAAAAGAAACACGTTGTTTATTTGCTCTAGTACATGGGTATTTCCAGGGCAATAATCACAATTGAAAAAAAAAAGCATTCTGGAAGAGGAGGATTGCAAACCATTCTTGATAGGACAATCTTTGTATGGTAATTCTTCAGAGCTAGTTAAATGCTATAATTTGCAACCAGCTAGCATAAGTTTTACATTTTCGAGAATCAAACAGACACAGACACAATGGGTTCCACTCGCACCAGTCAGCACACAATTTTTCGGACGCAATTCACAGAACTTGGAGAATCCAACTCGAACATTGGAATTTTTATCTTTAAACCTTTGAAAAATTTCTTTAAGATTTCCTAAAACCAGACGCTTTTGTTTCTGTATTTTTAATTCTGATTCAATCATTGTGACAAAATCTTTTCTTCCAGGCAAACAACAACTCACTTCATCACTGTTGTAATACGCAATGATATTAACAATTGTACTGTCAGTAAGAGTTTTTCCAGGTCTAGGATTTGGACTTGTTAAAATACACTGATCTTCAACTAGCAGTTTAGATTTTCGCGCCATGTAAAATGTTGCATTAAATTCTTCCTGAATTTTACGAATACTCCAGGTTTTAGGCAATATTGTTAGCATTTGGAGCTTGAGACTGCTTGAGTCTGTATCTTGAAATTTTTCTTTCAGCTGTGAAATCATGATAGATTCGTCAGACATTGTTGCAGAATTCATGCGCTTTCGTATACTATAATTGTCCTTTAAAACTTCTCCAATTTTCTTAATTTGTTTTGCTCAATACCTAATCTTTTTGTTTCTACGGGAGATTCACCTAAAACGCGTTATGTATCGTTCAAACTTCCTAATTCTGCGTCTTTATCATTCCATATTTCTTTCTGAACATCCTCTTCTGAATCACTTTCGCTAAACAACCTAGGGTTTTCCTCTGCTTCATTTACAACTGAGAAATCTGGCAATTTCGAGAGAGATATTCGACAAGAAGAACATATTTTTTGTTGCAAAGATAAATTTGGGCATTTTTTAATCATCCAATGCAGTACTTTTCTCAAATTATTTTTGACATAAGTGTGGTCATTTTTAACCAGAGGATTAACACAAAAAATTTCACGTTCAAAATCCATTTTGAGAAATAAAACGTTACATTACAGAAACTGATTAAATTGCCTTATGCAGCAAAATTAAACAGCGATTGTATTCTTTTATTTCCGCTGACATACACAAACGATTTACAAAACATTAATAACAAGAAAACGAAGAAAAATCATTTGGGTGGCCTAGCAACCAGCCAGAGTTGCAGTTATTATATTTACAAGAGTTGGCAGACGATTTAAAACAATTATTTTAAACTAATTCTCCATTGACGTCGGATCCATAACATTTTTAATTATACAGTATATCACTTGTGTTAATTCTTTTTACCCTTCCTGTTGAGATTCCAGGCTGCAAATTTGTAAATGTGTAGAAGAATGTTTCTGTTAAAAAAAATATTTTTTTCGTAATTTTTTGAGTTCACATGTTTTGAGATATTTCAGATCAAAGGTCAAATTAGGTCACTTTAAAAGTTTGACCTAGCCTGAGAAGGTCATATAAGATATCAAATAGAAGCACTAGTTTTTAGCTTTGCAATGGTTTTCAAATTTTTTTCCTGATACAATTAGGAGAAATGTTACGGACATTTATATGTATGCAAATTTGTCGCTTTTTATGAAAATTTTATTTTTTCAAAAGCCTATAATTTAGACAATTTTTGAATAAAAAATCTAAAAATTGGTAGAATTACCTATTTTATAATGATAGTTTATTCCACCAAATTTCATTAAAATCGGAGGGGGGTCGGTCCAAAAGTGATTGATCTGACGTGCAATGACTCACTTTTAATAATTGGAATGACAGTACTTTTAATAATTGGTACTAAAAATAGTTAAATTGTAATCAACTTTATTGTGTCTAAATATGTCTGGCTTTTTGAAAAAGTTAAAGTAACATTTTGATAAATTTAAAGTATCGTATAGTGTTTATTTTTAAAGATGGTGAATATTTTTTTTAAAATTTCAATTCAATTTATCACGATTGAAAGATTTTAAAAGTATTTAGAATTTATTGCAAATCATGCATCGTTCATTACATGCATCGTGTTAGAGAACAAATCAGATTTATGCGTTTAGCCTGAAGATAAGTTTCAATTCTTGAAAGACGCTTTTAAAAGAAAGCATGGAGTAGATAAACGGTAAGTGGTCTTCTCGAATATCACTGCTGTTGTTTTGTTTCTACCACGTGATTTAAAGAAATTCTTCTTAAGCTAGTTTTTTTTTTCTTTCAGTAAGCTGATTTACAGTACAAAGTTTGAATTGAATTAATGAAAAACTTCCTTAAAAATTGAAAATTGCAATATTTTAAATCTTTTTATTCGAGCACTGTTCAACCGATTTTAAACAGAACTTGTATCGAAAACTATGTATTTTTACAAAAAGAGAAAATGCATATCTCTTACATTTTCTTCTTCTTCATCATTATGAAAAATAAAGAACTGATCTAATTAAATATTAGATAATGATAGTTTTATAATGAATTTATATTTGATCAAATAAGTTTTACAATGGGATACCTGCAAGTGACATGGGTATCTCGATCCTGATTGGTTATTGAAACATGGCATTTATTTACGTCAACAACTGTTCTTTCCATTCTATTTCGAGTAAGCTAAGCCTGTCAAGCATCAATTCTCTTAAATGACGCATTCTATATTCTAACTCAAAGATTCTTTCACAAAGATTTCAATTTTTTCAGCACACCTTTTTTACCTAATGCAAAGACAGACATGAAGCCCTGTAGAACATAAACAAACAAATTATGTATCGAAGTTGCCAGGAACAGAAAACAAAAATATATCACGGTTACAATAAAATATATAAACAAATAAGAAGAAGAGAGAGAGTTAGTTATATTTCAATAAATTCAATCTGTAAACTGTATTTAATTAAATTCACGTTCATTACCTTGTGTGGAGAAACTCAACTTTAACATGCCATTTTATTCATAAACGATCAGGTCGCGCTGACGTTACATTGTATGGGTATCCGCGGACTTCTTCTTGAAGTGTAATTACCCAATTGTGTATAAATATCACGTGATTCGTTTTATAGATAAGGTTAAAAGCTCAAATAATAAATTATGGATTCATACTTTGTAATCTTTTAGTTTATGAGTTCTGAAAACGCATAAAAAATGACGTGATTTGAGACATTTGTTGTAGGGATTAAATTAAGGAATCGATATTTTCTAGTTTATAGTTACAACAATTATTAATAGTTAAAATATGAATGCTAAAAATAGTTTATGCATTATGATTTCAACATGGTATTTGACACTTTTTGTGACAGTAGTATATAGCTCTTTTAAAATTTGAAAACAGACAGATCAGAAATTATATTTTTTTATTATGATTATATATATATATATATATATATATATATATATATATATATATATATATATATATATATATATATATATATATATATTTATACTTTTATGAGATTACCAAAGGCGGGTTATTGCGTAAAATATGAAAATAGGTAGCTATAAATTTAAAGTTCTTCATTGTTTATTTAAAAGAATTATAATCTGATAATGCATATGAAATTATTTTCATGGCATTTAATAAAATAAAGCAATTTTGCAACAGCCCATTGTGAAACATTTCATACAAATTTCTCCAATTGTTTCGGTTCTGGTTGTTTCTACCTGACTGTACCCAACCATTTGAAGGTGGTCTCACCGAGCAATAATGGCTATAACTGAAGAGCAATCCAACACTTTCTTTTAATCAAGATAGTGGTAACACGTATAATCTTAAAAAAAATTTTGCGAAGTTCCAGCTTTGATTTAAATTTATTTTTATGAGTTAGAAATGAGAGAAAACTTTCTAACTATGAGATTATATTTCTTTCAGGGTGACAGCGGTGGTCCATTGCACTGCAGACTTGGAGATAAATGGTTTGTTTTTGGAGCTGCCAGCTTTGTTACCACCACCAACTATATGAGTGGTCTCTGCACAGGACCTGGTGCCAGGACTGTCTATGCAAGTTCAGCTGACAAAGCTGAATGGATAAAAACCATTATTAATAAATACGGTTAAACTTCTTTTGCAATAAAGTGCCTTATAAATATTATAATGATATTTATATTTTCTTTGGTTAAATAAAATTGCTGTTAGGAGAAAGTATTTAATACTTTAAAAACTATTAATAGCATCACTATACATTCACGGTGCGCCTTAACTAAAATGAAATAAAATACTCTTAAACCTAGAAAATTAGAAGAGATTCTGAATTTACAATGTTCTTTGATAATAAAAATCAAAAAATTAAAATAATCCGTGGAGAGATTTTTAAAAAAATCCACTTTGAACTTTTTTGCTCACGAAGTACGATATTTCAAAAATGTTAGCATCATTTCATACTTATAAATAGAAAAAAAAATAACATATTTGTATTAAATATTCATAATTACCGTTTATAATAAATTTTACAATTATTAGAAGTTTTTAATTGTTAATTATAGTCGATGAACCACTATTTAAAAAACAAAAATAATAAAAACTTAAATCGACTTTAGCGACACAAGCACTGTGAAATTAACACAAGCACTGTGACTTTAAAAATGGCAGCTTCCATTCGTGTGTGTACAGTCCGCAAAAAAAAAAAAACGAATCACCCTGAATAACTTTCGTTCTAATGATCGGATTTTCATGAACTAAGTGTCAATCTTAATGGTTCCTGGGGGTGACCTCAAATATGTTAATTAATTAGTGCTAACTATTAATTAAGTTACGAAATCAGACACAAAAACGTACTTTCTCTGAATAAACATAGAATTTTTTTACATATTTGGAGTCTAGACACTTGAATTAGGGGGGGGGGTAGACAAAATTTAAAAAAAATTGGGTGGTAAATTGGGCCGCAATAAAGGTTTATATATTTAGCGATAGTCCAGAAAACCGCCAAAAAAAGTCGCCTGCGCAAATAAATATTTTAAGATAACCCATTGACTAATTCAAAAGAGGAGTGCTTAATTTTACTAGGTTGCTACGCAACCAAGCTCTGATAGTAAAAAAATTGAAATAATGTTCAGTGATTGCTCGGAGAGCTTTAATTTATTGTTAATAGAAAACATCTCGAAGTTTCTAGGCAATAAACAATTTTTTTAGGGGATTTCTGTCCATAAAGCAAAAAAAAAATTTTTTAATCTCCTTTGAAAAGTAAATTTGAATCGATTTATAAATTATTTATGATAGTTTTTAGAATTTAAATGCATGAACTTTTTATCTGATATTATTTAGATTACACTGTTTCTACTATATTTATTCGAGGATTTTACACTAAAATCAAATGAACATAACTTATTATAGCTATATACAAAATTTTAGGGATAATCATTTTTACAGCTTTAATCGAGTCTTCTAGGTAAGAAAGTTTGAAGAAAAGAAAAGTGCTTGAAAAATAAAATGTAGATTGTATAATAATTCTAATGCACATTCACAAGGTTTTCTATAATTTACGATATTTCTTTTTTCTATAACTCAAGGAATTGCTGAATGTTTAGTGGCATTTTAAAAAGATTGAAATATGTTATGTTCAAGAATAAGACATTGAAATAATATGTTGCATATTGTAGGATTCATTGTTTAAAAAATCGCTTCATTCTACCAGATATTTAGGTTACATCGTTTTCTTTGGATAAAGATGATTAGCAAATAGCATCCTCATGTTTCGATACATTCTGAAACTTATACGTTCGCAAATTCACCATAAAATGTCGCACAGCATATTCTTCAATTACGATAAGCTACATTTACCACCAAATACTGCTACTATGGTTATTTTTGTTTTCTTATATATATCTGATGCTCTCTTTTTTAACAGAGCTCATAAGATCCTTAAGATACTGAAATGGGGGTACAAAAAATTAAAAGATGAAATATTTAATTTCATTAACTCAAAATATCTGGTGTCAAAATGTTAATTTTTAAGTTAAATATAACTTTTACAATATTGATGTTCTTACGTTTTTAAAGACCACATGAATCCTGATAAAATATTAAAATGCATATGTTTACTTTAACGAGTGTAAAATCCTTATCAAAATAATGATCAAGACCCAAATGTAAAACAGTATAATTGACGATAAAAACTCAACTGGCTTCAAAACATATGAAGAGGGAAATAAAAGTCGACATGTTTCGAGATTTCAAACATAATCGCCCATTCTCAAGACTTGTCAGGCTTGGATAACTTGTGACTTTTATTATTGGACGCTCAAAACATGTCTATTTTTATTATCATCTATTATTTTTTTAAATCAATGAAGTTTTTATATTTTCGATTCAGTTTCTTGGGATTATCCATTTAGTTACACAACATATTAAATTATTTCACTCGATATTAAAATAAGTTTTACATATGTTATAGGCACAGGTTCTTAGATTGAAAAAATAATAATTCACTACTTTGTAAAAAAATAAATGCAGTAAAAAAAAAAAATTTTTTTTTTTGCTGCAAGCCTTAACATTTTAATTTAAGGTCATAAAAAAATTCCGTTTACAATTGAAATTTCGAGACTCGAATGTGAAAATGGAATGTCCCCTAGTACCAGGAATCGAAATTAAATAGTTACAAGGACAACTTTTTTAAACAAGTTAGCGTTTCCGTCCTACTCGAAGTTGTTTGAAAAGGTATTTTTTATATATCGATTCCAAAGTTTATTCTACATATATTTCAGGGTATACTTTCGGAGTATTTCGATCGAGTTTATTTCTACACCCTTATTTGCTTAAAATTATTAAATAATTTACTTAAAATAAATTATTCAAGCTACATGATTTAATGCATTTATGGTATAATAATAAACGGAGCTTCCAACGCATATCCTTAACCTTAATACCGCTATCATTAAATAAATGGAATAAGCATAGATAAATAATAAAAGTTAATTTTTCTCTTAGTTTTAATTTTCAAGAAATAATATGTTTCGATCAAACAGATTTCATTCTGAAAATAGCGAAATAATTGAGTAGGTCCCTTGGAGCAATATCATTCTTATCCTCTTTTGACGAAATATAGGAAAAATTAGTTTTCACAGTTTCTGTAAAAAGTATGTTAGCCAACTTGCCACGTTTTTTTAAAAATTTTTTTTATTAAAATAAGTTCGGAAATTGTGTATTTTTTATAGCATTTTTTTTTTAAAAATCAGATGACTCTAAAATTGGTACTGCTTCGGAATCCTTACAAATTTCAATTTTTAGTATTTCCTGCTTAACAAAATAAGGCATTTTCCTGATAACAAATTATACTGCAATAATATCTTGGAAATCATGCTAAAGTAAAAAATTAAACAAAATAGTTTAGTATATTATCAGAAAAAAAATCTACTTGGTATCATAAAGAGTAAAAGATATAATGAAATAATTAGTGAATCACACGTGGTCAGATAATTAAAACTTTAATTTCACAGCTAAGATAGTAGGACGACATTTAAGATACTGAGATATTTTAAGATACTAAAAAAATTGGCTACGTATTCCACAGCTTTTTATGTTCGTTATCTTTATCCTCTTTGTAGTGACTTATAAAACATCAACACTATTTTAGATAATCTAAGTTGAAGTCACAAGAAACAAAAACAAAAAAAAAAGACAATCAATAATTTATATTCTTTTTTCAAAAAAACTAGCATGCTAAGCAAATAATCAGCTGTTTTGCATTAAATAATTTTAAACAGCTGAATGTTTTTAATTCCTTAACAAGGTTTTATTCTTAGCTAACAGACAATAATTCTTTAAAAAAAACTTGACTATAATTTAAAAAGGAAACCTAAATTAAAGAAAATCTAAATTAAAGTTCTAAAAAAATTTATTAGTATATTAATGAAGAAATAATAAACGTAAAATGGTAAAGAATAAGATTTTTAAAATGTTGAAAGTTAATTAAATAGTTGGTAAAATAGTTCTGCGATACACTTCCGGAAATTTCTTTTAAGATTAGGATGATATAGGGTAAACCAACAAATGAAGGAGCATTTCATAGATATTTCTTCGAAATAAGATTTTAAGCGTTTCAATTTAGATTAATTGGTAACAGTAGCTTACTACCTAACAATAGGAAGTCATCTAACAATGCATTTAGTTACCTGGTCTTTGAGTCTTCTCTGGAAAAAGTTTTGAATTTGTTAGTATCTGTTCAACGCCTTGTTTCTTTGACAAAATTGTAAGGTCAGTGTTTGTTGTTAGCCGTTTAAACTACAATTAATTGCATATAATAATGCTTTTTTTTCTCATTGTGAAAAAAAGAATTCAAAATATAGTCATTGAAGTTACGTTTTATTTATTTTAAGCATCATAACATAAGCAAGTACTGAGATTAGGGGGTGTTTATTAACTGGATTACCGAACGATGAAAAACCAATGAATAAACAAGTGTTCCTTTACTGGGATTTTTTCAAGTTAATGAAAATAAAAGAAAAATTTTAATTTTCTTGTACCTTTTGTCATATTATAAATCAAAATTATGTTAAAAAAAAAAAGAAAAAACTTCTAACCAGTGAAGGGACAGGCATGTTCCTTCACTGAGAATAGATTTCCCAGTGAATGAATAGTATGTGTGAAATATGATTTTACATGGATAATTAGTAGTTCAGCGACATAGAGGACTCCTAAAATTCAGTTAAATGTTGTATGAATAGTTCCTATAACAATTTCATTTAAATATGCAAATTTAATTGCTAAATTTATTTAAAGAATTATAATAATAAGTAATTTATTATTTATCTTTATAAATGTAGTGATTAGTTATTACATCATACCTTAGACACCTTAATAAACTATGTTTATTAACTAAATATAACAACTAAATATAATAATAAAAGCTTGAATGGAAAATTTCTTTGCAGGATTTTGTGCCAATAATTAGCTAAATTATTATCTTATTGCCGTCTTCAATGTCCTAACGGGAACTGGTAGGACAATTATCTAGGTGAAAAATGGGTGAAGTTTTTTTAAGGCGACATCCACCGATAACTCAGTGCAATGCGAAGATAATTTCAAAAGGCAAAACTTCCCTTAGAGAATAATATTCGAAATACTGGTTTTAAGAACTTCAGAAGAATCTTTAGGAGGGAAGTAGCCCTGGCATCCTTTTATAAAGTGATTGCATTTACAATACGAATGAAACAAGAGTTGAATACTGCCCTTAAACGGGAAAAATCTTCGGCCTTAAAAATTATAAGGATTTATGTTCTAAAGTACCTAGGAAAGAAAAAGTACCTCCATTTGTAGTTTTTCCTTACCGAAGAATTCGTTGAGATATTACAGAATCAGTCTCTGCTACATATTTCATTGGATAAAGCTATTCATGAAATGAAACGATGAACGCAGCAACATTTTACAAATATATTGCAAATGTTTCTACCCATGGCTAATTAAAAATGCAATCAAATTCCATATTTTGCTTCTTCTGGATAGGTATAAATCTCATATCAATTTGAAACTGAGCAAGTTTTGCTCCTCAAAACAAATTTTCTGGTTTAGTTTTCTAGTAATTCTTGGAAATCTCGTTAGATCTTGAAAACAAAAGAGTTGTAAAACAATATGTCTAGAAAATTTTACATCCATTTTTAAATAAGATTTGAGGCATCAACTGATGAAGTTAAAATGCTTTTATGAAATGCGATATTTTTTCATTCGATGTAGAAAACGCTGACTGTAACAAATGCATGCAAAACAGACACCAAGAGTTAATGAGCAAGACAACTTATCAACAAAACACATGCCTCGAGAGTAACGATGCGCTATTTCTTCAGAAGCTTGAGAAGGAAATCTCACAATTTATGTTGCAAATTTTTAAAGGAACATTGACAGAAAAGTTTAATCTCCCAAATATCCAATAGCCTGTGCTTTTCTCAATATTGAAGAATTTATTTCAAAAAGAACAATTGTATAATCAAATTTTGGCTCTGAAGCTGAGACAACTAACATTAATAATGAAAGTGTATCTTGAAAACTGATTTTGAGATAAGTCCTCTTGAGGCATTGTCAGTTGCAAAAACAATTGGTTTCATGAGTAACTACTAGATATAAGTCAATGAGAGATGGGTTTTACTCAAACTCCGAAACTCCTTTTTCTCATTTATTATCCAGTGAGGAATTCTGGAAATGGAACTGGAAAATCAAAAGAAATTTCGAAGATACATTTACATTGGCCAAAAATTTGGAAAAAAGAGGAAGGTTAAATCAAAAGAAAGAGAAATAAATTACTCATGACGAAAAGAAAAAAAATACTTAAAAAGATTGAAAAAAAAAGCTTAAAAAATATGGGGAAAAGATTAAACAAAAAAAATGATCGAATTATATTAATAATAAAAACATCATCGGATTACACAATGATAAACATTCATAATTTAGAACGAACTATTAAACTGTGAGAAAAAAAATGAAAAACATTTTTTTTAAATTATTTATTCAAACGTATTTTACTTTCCATTCCATGACTGAAAAAAAGTAATATTTTCCACATTAACTTTGGTTATATGTCGTAATTCCAAGAAAAATCTTGTTTTTAGACATTTGTGTGGCCTATGGATTCCTAACGAGCATCAAACATTCTCAAAATTAAGTGTTCATTCACTGGAAAATTTAGTGTTTATTCACTGGTACGAACTGTTCCTTCACTTGGTCATCTTACTACTTATTATTTAAACCACCAAAAGCTTAAAACAATATTATGAAAGTTATCTAACTTTTTTTTACATAATTTGCATTTAATAACAAATATGTCGACACCATTTTTTAGCTAAAATTACAAATTTTGAAATTTTTATGAATTTTTTTTAAAGGCAAGCTAAGCTTAAGTGTTCCTTCATTGTTTAGTTTACCCTATAAGATGTTGAGAAATTTGCGATGTTGTGAGAGATGTTTAAAAATGTTGACTACGTATTTTTATTAATATTTATAAAATATATATTCAAGAAATTGATAAATATATTATTCCAAATCTATGCATACGTATGTATATTATTGAAATTGTATCAATTATTGAAAAACAAAATAAAAAAATAAAAAATAATCGCATTAATTAGGCACAATCTGGTGTATTCTATCAGAGGCACGCTTTTTTAAAACTAGACATTTGTTGAATAATATGTTGTTTATTCAAAATTCTTTACTAAATTGTAAATAAATTATTAAATGACTAAAAAAGAAACATCGTATTTTATAGTGTGAGATAAATAAAAATAAAAAGATTAGCAAACGATTATTAGCGAAAAAAATATGAATGAAATTTTACGCTACGCGCGCGAAGTCAAGTTCCTCCCAAGTTTATCACATTTTAATATTAATCGCCCCAATTAGTTATTTCTTTATTGTCGCCAAATTATTTTTTTAAAAATAATTAATTTTAATTTTTCTCAGCTTCTAACAAATAAAAACAGTTGAAACTTTAGATTTTTCAATTGAAAACTATGTAGATTAATATGGTATAAAAAAAATCATACCTTATAATTCAATATTTTTACATCCTCACTTTAATTAAATAATAAAAAATAATAAATAATTATTAAAAATTATTTTTTGCATGAAATTATCTTTGGGTAAATGAGTTTTATGAGTGGGTGAAAATTGTTTTTGAATTGCTTCATTAGTTTTGAAAATATGACTGAAAACGCAAAAAGCGAAATTAACATTAAGGGGTACGAACTTTGAATCGCTCTCCTGACCAAACTATGGGGACCACATTTCCCAGATTGCGGCTACCCCCTATATTTTGAAGATAAAAATCCAAATATGTAAAGAAAAATGCATGTTTATTCAGAGAAAGTACGTTTTTGTGTCTGATTTCGTAACTTAATTAATAGTTAGCACTAATTAATTAGCATATTTGAGGTCACCGCGAAGAACCATTAAGATTGACACTTAGTTCGTGAAATTCCAATCATTAGAACGAAAGTTATTCAGGGTGATTCGTTTTTTTTTTTTGCGGACTGTACAAGATATTAATATAACATTTATACAAATTATACCATTCTAGTTTCAATGCAATAAAAAATATATATATAAAATAAATGTATATGTATCTAATTAATACAGTTTTGTTCTAAAAAGCGAACAGGCTTTTTTATTTTTCTGCCAAATCTAGACATTTTAACATTTTGCTCGGGATTGAATGCATTTTCTTGTAATTTATTTGATGTTAAACATTCGTTAGGTTTTGCAGCTTTTAGGTTTTCATCGTAATCTGGATTCTCATTTTCAGAATTCAGTAGATAAGCTGGTTTAAGCCTGTCTATTGAAATGCTTACGTTTTTTCCTTTATAACTAATTACAAAATACTTTTCTGTCTTATCCATCACTTTATAGGGTCCTTGATAAGGAGACTCTAATGGCTTCCTGACTCTATCAATCCGCATAAAAACATGTGAACATGAACTTAAATCTTTGTACACAAATACTTTGCTCCTTTTTAAATATTTTGACTCTAAAGGTTTTAATGTTTCCATTTGATGTTGAAGATTGCTAATAAAGTTTTCCGTGGATGTTGTCACTTTTGAGTTATCAAAAAATTCACCAGGAAGTTTAATGCATTTACCATAAACCATCTGAGATATTGAATAGTTGGTGTCATCGCGTAGAGCAGCTCTGAGACCAAGTAAGACAGTAGGAAGAGTTTCAGACCATTTAATAGAGTTGTGTGCCTTTATTGCAGTTTTCAATGTACGATGTTGACGCTCAATTTTGCCATTGCACTGAGGATGATATGCAGTTGTTCTGTTGATTTTTACTCCACATAAGTTGGTAAGAGATTTAAACGTTTCAGAATCAAACTGTGATCCTCTATCGGTTATTACTCTGTATGGCACTCCAAATCTAACTATCCAATTTTCATAGAAACATCTGGCGACTGTTTCAGCTTTGATATCAGGTATGGGAACTACTTCTATCCAGCTTGAAAAACGGTCAATACAAGTCAAACAGTATCTGTTTCCATTGGATGGGGGTAACGGTCCAATTAGGTCAATATGTATCTCGTTAAATCTTTCATCGGGTTGTTGATATTCTCCAAACTGGGATTTAGTATATTTTGAAATTTTGTTTTTTTGGCAATCAATACAGGATTGTGCCCAAATTCGAACATCTTTTCGAATTCCAGGCCAAATAAATCTTGACGCTATCTGTTTGATAGTTGATCTGATTCCTGGATGAGATAAACCATGTATCTGCTTGAAAATAATCATTCTTGAATTTTTAGGTATATATGGTCTAATTTTATTAGTAGAGATATCACACCATGGAAATTTACCAGACTGCAGTGGTTGTTTTTTAAATTTTAAGGTTGTGTCTGATTGCATTAGTTGTTTTAATTCTTCATCACTACTTCGATCATCAGCAGTTTTGTCATAATCTACACTAGTTACTTCTTGAATTCGAGATAACGCGTCTGCGATGATATTATTTTTGCCAATAATGTGTTGAAGGTTAGTCGAAAGCTGGAATATATACTGGAGATGTCTATTTTGTCTTGGAGATGCTTTTTCATTTTTTTGCTTGAAGGCAAAAACCAGTGGCTTATAGTCTGTAAATATAGTAAATTCTCGACCTTCTAATAGATGTTTTAAATGCTTTACCGAAAGATATATCCCTAATAATTCTCTGTCGTAGGTACTATATCACTTCTGTGCGTCATTTTATTTTTTTGAATAGAAAGCTATTGGTTTCCAAGCATCATTTTCGTATTGTTCCAATACAGATCCGATTGCGAAATCTGAAACATCTGAGCAAAGGCATAGAGGTAATTCAAACTTCGGATATTTTAGCAAGGCTACATTGGATAAGTCTTGTTTGCATTTTTCAAACATGTTAATAGCTTGTTCCGTCCACATTATTTTTCTTTTGTCATTTTTATGAGCTCCTTTCAAATATTCGTGGAGAATTGCTTGTGTTTTAGCAGCGTCTTTGATGTATCGTCTATAATGGTTTATTAGACCAAGAAAGGTTCTCAGTTCACGTATAGTTTCTGGCAACTTGTAATTATGGATTGCTTCTACTTTTTGGGAAAGGGGCTTAGATCCTTCCGAACTGATTTCATATCCAAAAAACTCCAATTTCTCCACAGCAATGACTGACTTGGAGACATTGATTCTGAGGCCATATTTATCTAATTTATCAAAAAGTTGTTTTAAATGAGATTGATGCTCTTCTTTGTTTCGAGATGCCACTAATATATGGTCTAGATAAGGAAAAACGAAATCAAGTCCACACAGAACTTCATTTATGAAGCGTTGAAACGTTGAAGGTGCATTTCTGAGGCCGAAACTCATAACGTTGAATTCCGAAAGGGGTAATTAGTGCAGTTTTTTGTTTGTCCTCTTCATTTATAGGAAGTTGATAATAAGCTTTAAATAAATCGAATTTAGAAAATACTTTGGTGTCTTTTAAAATATGATGGAAATCTTCGATTCTTAGTATTGGATATCGGTCTGGTATTGTTTGGTCGTTTAGTCTTCTATAATCTCCACATGGTCTGTAAGACCCATCCTTCTTTTTAACCATACGTAAGGGACTTGCCCAGGGCGATTTTGAAGGTCTAATAATCCCGTTGTCTAGCATGAATTTAAATTCTTCTTTGGCTATTTTCAATTTTTTTGGATCTAATTGTCGTGCCTTAGAAAACACAGGTTTTCCCGTTGTGGCGATAAAATGTCGAATTTCATGTTTAGCATCACTAATTAATAAGTTTGGTTTAGTTAAATTTGGATATGAAGAGAATAATTCAGAAAACTTAGAATTTTTATCCATAGTGGAAATTGTTTCCGTCATGCATATTGGAGAAATTTCTCCTTTAACTATTAAATTGGTTACTCCATCAATTAATCTTCTTTCTTTAATGTCAATTAATAAATTAAACTTATTAAGGAAATCGGCCCCTATTATTCCTTTATTAATTTTGGAGATAATAAATGGGAAATTAAATGAGCGGCGAAGTCCTAAATCAATAGTTAATATTTTGATTCCATAGGTTGTAATCTCGGATCCATTTGCTGCATATAGTTTATAATCGCTTGCACTTTGATAACTTTTATTGGCGGGTAATGGTAATAAACTGACATCGGCTCCACTGTCGATAAGGAAGTTTATTCCAGTATTCCTATCTCGAACACACAATCGAAATTTACGGCAATCATTTATTTCCTCAGCAGCAGAATCTGCCGCCAAGTCTACTGCTTTTCCCTGTTTTCAGCATCAGAATCATAAGAACATGGTTGGCGACATTTACCAGGTAAACATTTTGAACCAAATTTAAAATGGTAGTAACAATATTTACCTTTCCTATTGAATGCTTTTATTGAATGACTGCGACTTCGAGATGTATTTCGGTAATTATTTCTAAATTTAGATCTACTACGGTCATTTATTTGCAGTGAATCAATTTTCTGTTCTAATGCTGCTATTCGTGCAATTAAAGCATCATTGTAGGTAACACTTGGTGAAACAGTACATATTTCTTCCCCAGTTTTCATTTCGTGAATTTTATCCGCCATCGTAGACAGTTTATCTAAACTTTCTTCACTGACAAGCAGAATATTTCGTATAAAATTCGGCATTTTATCAAGCCATAAAGATTTTAACACTTTTTCTGAAAAATCGTATGCTCCTAAATTTTTCATTTTTTGCAAAAGCTGGCTTGGCTTGTAATCTCCAAGTTCTAAACCTGTAACTAAGCGCTGAATTCTCTTGTTTTCGCTTTCCTTAAACGTATTTAAAAGTCTTTCTTTCGCCAAGGTATATTTGTTAGGCTTAGCGTCTTTAATAATGTCCCAAATATTTTCTACATACTTCGGTTCCAGTTGGGATATCAAATAATTAAATTTGGTTTCTTCAGTTGTGATCTTATTTATTCGAAACTGTGCTTCTACTTGGTAAAACCAAATGTCGGGTTTCTCTCTCCAAAAAGGTGGAATTTTAATGCTTACTTTATTAGCTTCGGCGTCCATGACGATCGTTGCTTCGATCTTTTCACTGTTTTTTGTAGTCATGTCAAAAATCCGGGTCACCAGTTGTACGCAACAGGAATACAGGATAAATGATCAGCAGACATTTTTTAGAACACTCATTTTTTATTATTATTTTTTGATCTGTTGCCATTCGCAACTCTCATAAAAATAATATGAATAGACATGTGACATATGATGTTCCTACAGTTACTCCAGCAAGAGTGAACTGACTTTCAATTTGTCTGAACCACAATTCGGGATTAGCTCTCAAAAAAGGTGGCGGCTTTACAGTGACACGAGCAATTTGTTGATCAGCAGTTTCCGTAGATTCGGGCATTTTTTGCATTAATCCGAAATGTATAAGTCCAACAATAGAAGTAAATTGTTACTCACGGCTTGCCAAAAAACTTTAAAACTTGAAACGTGCCAGCATTTCTCCGTAATTCATCTACCAGTAAAATTTCTCAAAAGCAGTTTGCAGAAACAGAAATATACGTATTCATTCACAGGTCACCAATTGTATATGTTTCGGAGATGGGAATGTAAGACGTCAAATGAAACAATATGGCAATGAAACATCATCTTTAATAGTAAAAGATAACAACCCACCAAGAAACTTCACAAACTCCAATTAACAGGTTATTCATTAAAAACATTTAAAAGTTGTTATTAAAACAACAATTAAAAACTTAAACTTTTGGTTGTAAATATCTCATACTGCAGGTGGGCGTCACCGGGTAGAAATGGAATATTGGTACGAGGTTCTCGGACGCTGCACAACAACCCTTTTGAAGGCAAACAGTCATCTGTTTAAGTACTGGACATCAGCCTTTTCACTCCCTGCCTTGGCCGCCGGTTGATGCTTCTCCGACGGTATTCATCCGCGCAGTAACTATTTCGGTTCGTCCTCCTACCTTCGATCTTCGATCCAATCCTCGATCCTTCTACCTCGGCTTTTCATGCTATCTGAGCTGGCGCAACCAACAGCCTCTACAACATTATTTTCAGCACAGTTGTAGCGTCAATGGAACGCTTTCCCGCAAATGGAAAATTGTACGCCGATTTTTCCTACCTAGATCCAAAACGTTTCCCTAAAATACGTTTCAACAAGCCTCAATCTGGCGAACTAAATGAGTTAACAAACTCTTGCTAAGATTTGACGAAACAGCTATAGGTGAAAATTTGCGGATTGAACTAAGAAATTTAGCTTTACATTGGGAAAAATTGAAAAATTCAGACTTAGAGGATTATAAAATAATCAGAGAAGATCATTCAAACGAAGATAATAACGACTTTACTTTGGAAACCGAAGAAGAAGTAAGTCTAAAATGTGAAACAAGCAGTGCGTGCAAAAGTTGTGTTATTTGTTGCTACAAGATATTATAGAGATTCAATTTGACCAATTCTTACAATTTAATTGGCCTAGCATTAAAATTTTTACTAACATTGTCAATAAGTCAGGTGGCTTGTGAAAGATCATTGTCCACATTAAAAGTAATTAAAAATCGAATGAGTACTTTATCTTCGGATAATTTGAATGCTCTCATGGTAATGGCAGTAGAAAAATATCTATTAATGAAATTAGATATCGATGACATAATCGATAAAGTGGCAGAAAATAGTCAGCTTCTTCAAAAGTTATTAAATTAAATTTTAATTTAATGATTTTCGAAGAAGCATCAAATCTATTTTTAAAAAAATGTTTACATAAATCATTCATGTATGTGTAGTATAATAAATATTTTTTATTTACTCTTCATCTTTCACCTTATTTTTGATTTTATCAGCCTATGTTTCCTCATAAGAGCCAGGTATTTTAAACTGAAATATATTCTATAAAGGATTACTAAGCAATTTTTATCTACTTTCTTACTTCGATAAATTAACTTACGATCATGAGAATTTATAAATAAAAAATGCCTAAAAATGATATATTAGGAGCCGCGCACGCGGTGTTTATGTGAAGTAGGGGGCCGATATCTCTAAAATGCACGGGCCGATTTTAGATCCCAGTACGAGCCTGGCCTAAATACTGGAGCAAATAACACGCCTTTTTATTAAAATATTCCTGAGAAGATTTTCTCGACTTAATAATTTCGGAACCACTGTATTCTGTGAACTTGTTTATGCTTCACTAGATTGTCCAAAACAAATTCTCTTGAAGCCGTGAGAAGGGAGATGGAAAGACACAATGGTGTGCTATAAGAATTCTGCCATCAACTCTCGACGCTCAAGACCTGGTTTCACCCCTTACTTTTCTACACAATGTCACACTTTATGTGACTATCAAGTTATTAGAGGAAAGGAGCACACTGGAAATTGATTCACAAATTCCAAAATATTGATCTATATTAATAAATTGTCACCTCCGCTGTTTTGGTGTTCCATTATAATTTGTCTTGCGACGAAAAAACTAGGAGAAATTTGAAATTACGTGGGTGTGTTCAAGGTCTACAATTGACTGAAAATATTAATATTTAGTTAATAGTTCGAGAATTATCAATTGCTTAACTTGTTTTAAAAAATACTTTGTTTTCTGATTTCTTTTTTGTTTTGCCTGCTGAAATAAAGCTACAGAGCTGAAACTTGATGTGACGAAAGAGTTACTTTAATTTACGAACTTAGCAGGAATCTTTTCTTTTAAATTCCTACTTGGTCGAAAGTTATATCAATTTCAAGTGCTTCTTTAATATTTCAAAACTTTTATTTAAATTTAAATAATGATTTTTTATCTTCTGTTTTAGAAAGTTCAATTTATTTCTCTCAATATTTTTATTTTAAAAGTTCGCGCACGACTTGATGTCACAAATAACAGAAATATAATAAATATAACTAAGAAACTAAGAGAAAGAGATTGGATGTTACCAGAGAGATAAAAACCGTTTCCAATTTAAACTGCTATACGATATAAGGTTTCAACTACTTACTGTTAATTACTTTTAACCTTACTTCGCCATTTTGAATTCCCAAGTTAAACTTTTTTTTTCAAGTACTGGTGAATATTTTTCAAATCCAAGTAATCATTCATTTCGTTTCGATTAATATATTTCCGACATTTTTTACGTTAAAATACATAAATGATAAATATAAGTGATTTTTATGTAATAGGTAAACAAAATTATTTTCTTGAAAGTATTGAGAAAAAGGCGACTGAGTTTGTGTGGAGTGAGTTAATAGGTGGTGCTTATAATAATCGGGACCGAATAATTTACGCTATACAAGAATGCTAAATTTAATAGTTACACTTGAACGGACAAATTAAACTGTGTTTTAGGATCGGAGATAAAAATTACTCCAATTATTCAAGGTTTTGTGAATTAAAAGACACACACTGAGGCTCACAAAATTTTCTTTTATTTTGAATGACAACAGTGCAATCAACTATATAGATTAATAGTTTTCTCTATCCAGTCTACTTTGTCTGAAACCTTCATGAAAATTGTCTGCTGTTCCGGCATTGCGCACAAACCAGTTTGCAAATTGGTTAAAGTGCCGTAACTTGTCGCACCCATCACGTACCAGCGATCTCCGAGTTTGCACGATAAAGGTCCTCCACTGTCTCCCTTAAATGATGATAAAAATGATAAATAAATAGGATGTTTGCTTAAATGCAAGAATTAGAGTAGAAATGAAGAAGGTGCGTTCGTTAACCAAATGTCATGAGAGCACTTAAAGTAAATATAAAATCATGGATATGTTCAGAGCAAAACAACGCAAAGTATGTATTAGAGGAAGAAGATGAGACATTCAGCGCTGGTTATGGGGAACACTGCCTTTAACAAATGGTGTTTTCATGAACATCGTACATTAATATCGGGTGTTTCAAAACAAGCTAACACCCAATGTATTCAGCGTAAAATGATTAGTGAAATGCACAGTACGAGGAGCGCTATTACCTTCTATCGCTAAAAGTTGCCCTACTCTACGTTGTTCTGCTCTAGACGCGCTCTTCATTCCACACTCTCTTGTTAACAGACTGTTCGCTGAATGCGCATCATTGCCTTTTTTTATATCCTTAAAGTGATATATAGTACTATTATAACTGCATATTTTTTGCACCTGTCAGAATTACATGTAGTAATTTCTTACAAATATAATGTTTCGAATGTAGGAAATAAGAATTTTGCTGAGAAGTATAGTTATTAAGAAATGTAATTAATAGTGGTTTCGAAACTCACCTTTTTTTATTCCCCCCCCCCCAGCTAATGAAATAGTTTCTCTTTGGCTAAGATTGTCTTTATTTTGATTAAGTTTCTAATACTCATTCAATATTTTGAATCGAATGATCAAAGTTTATTTTAAATTTATGAATTGCCCAATGAATCTCTTCAATTTGAAAATATTTATAAGATAAAAAATTTTTTTTTTATTCAATGTTTTTGGTGCTGACAAAACAGAACTTTAATTTTTTCACACATAGGTTAAAAATAAAAATAATATTAGCCGACTAGCATTTTTTATTCATGGAGCAATTATCTAACGTAGATTTAGACTTTCTACATTAAGAATATTGTATTATCTAGGAAGAAATGGGTGAATGTTTGCTGACAGTGAAAAAAAGAAATCCCATCTAAATATACAAACTTAATTGTTCTATAGCATTTTTCAATTAATTGTCCTGCATTAATTGCTAAAAATTTTTAAAACTACTAAACTAATCAATATTTTAAGTTCGAATTATCGGGTAGAAGTAATAAAAAAATCTGCTTACAAAAAATTTAACTTATTGACCTAGCTTATTTGTTTGCCTGTAATTGCACGATTGAAGTCTTGAGTGTTTATGCCTGAAAAAATAATGCACCAATAATAATTTTAAAAAATGAAAGTAATATATTTTTACCGCATTTTTGATCGTGTATTTGCTGTCACTCATTTCATTGGAATTTACTTTACGAAAATATGTCAATACAATAAAAACATTTTCTATAACAGATTATATAACATTTTCGATAAATTTTCATTTAGCTTATTATAATTTGGGAATCAAGTATTGTTCTGAATTGCTATAATCCTTGAAACACAGAGAATATACCGCCCTTTTGATGTAGGTGTCTGATAGCACGTGAAGAATCATAGAGCATAGTTATACATTTATCGCTTATGTTGTGAAGTGCAGACCTACATGGCAAGTTGAAGATTTCATCTCTTTATTTTTCACGCATATCTGGCTCTTCTCATCGTAGCCGCAGTCATATCTTGAGAGTACTGAAACATATGTCTGCTTCAAGACATGATTGAATCCAGTACCTGCAATTTAAATCAATATATATTTCATAATTATAGTTAACGCATCAGCGATACTGTAAAAATATTAAGATGTCTATAAAACACTAGATTTATCGATGTTCGCTCAATCCGCTCCCCAATTATTTCTCCTTACTTTCTCTAAGAAATTCGGTGTTTTTTTTTTTTTAAAAAAAATAATTTTGTGTAAAAAATATGTAAATATTTATTTATTTTATGTAAAAACATTTTGTTAATATGTTAATCGTTACAAAATATATGATAACTTGGATTTGAAAAATAACGAAATGTAACTTGAAAAAGAAATGCATACATACTTTGAAATATAGAATCTGTGATTTAATAAGAAGTAATTTTTCTTATTAAAAATATATAACGATAACCTTGAATTGTATAACAAATCAAATTGCATAAGTTTTTTTTAAATCTCTGTTGAGCCATTTATAGTTTTATAAAATTTCGATATAGGTAAATGTTATGATTCATCAGATCAGTTTCTCTTACTTACATTTTATTTATCTGTTTTTTTTTGTTGTTCCTTTTGACATCTACTTAAGAGCGAGCTTAATAAATTGATGATCTCGAAAGAGAGAGTTCTTTCGAAAACAGTGAATTAATAATCATTATTTAAAGGAGAAAAATTGAAACAAAAATCCAAGAAAATACTTAAATTTGCAAAAACTTTCGAACAAGTAGAGGAAAAAAAGTTTGCATTATGTTTATAAATAAAAATGACCTTATCAGCACTTCAAATTTTTACTCTATAGTTGCATTTCAGCGGGCAGTAGATCGGCTAATATAGTTATTTTATATTTCAAGTATAACACTTGGTAATTCTCAAACTATTAACTGAATCTTAATTTTTTTTCGATTTCTTCAAATATCTTATACACTTTTACACAGCTTCATATTTCCAAGGTTCTAAATGTCTTAAGTTTTTAAAAGCAAAAAAATAAAAAAAGGAACGTAAGACAAAAGAAAAGTGAACTAAAATTCTTAAAAAAAGCACTTAAAATAACAATAATTTTCCAACTAATTATAAACAAATAGTATGTCTCTTTCAGGATGCCAAATTTTAACAATGTTTTAGCCTTTGTGTGGCCCGTAGCGCGGTCCGCGTGATGCTTTTTCCTACAATTTTAACAGTTAATAAGTTTTGAACCAAATATTGAACGTTATTATTTTTATTTTTATTATCAAACTGCGCACTTTTTTCTACTCATCATCGTATTTTCAAGTTTTTAAGTCTTATAGATTTTGCGCAGCAATACAAAATGTAACATTAAGGTGAACAACCAAAAGAGTGGTGGCATCAAAGGTGACCCTTACGATTTCTTAACCCATTTATGCTTAGGCGCAGAAAGGGGTCTATGTATGAAAAATTCTTATCCTAAGAAAGTGGTTATACATATTTGTTTGTACCAAGTGAGTATTCATTTCTGTTACCCACCACTCCCGCTTTAAAAAAAGCAAGACTTCTTAAATAAATTAAAAAAATTTAATGATTACTGAAATTTACATTTAGAGGATACAAGAGTTAAATTCAATATAACTTCTAAAAATAAATTAATAATGCTTAAAATAAGTACTCAGTATAGCGAATGATAAGTTATAAGTTGTGTAAGCTATGTAAGTTAATCGTTTACACATTTAAAATTCACTTAATCTGTAGACATTGAACAGATTTTGTTTCCGATATACGACTGAACTTGAAATAAAGTTTTGTTTGCATTTCTGACTGAATTTTTTTTATATATATAAGTAGTTATTTAACGTACAGAGTGTTCAAATAATATGTGTAAAAGTCTTACGGGAGGAAATAAAATAAATGTTTTTTTGTATAAAGCTTATAAAGTTTTTTGTGATAGAACGTGTGTCCGAAAGTGATGCATTAAAGTGGCAGTCAATAACGTAGGTTTCATGGCGGTCGATGTTATCAATATGGAATGTCACGCATCGCTTTACAAATGCATAACTTGCAGATATTCTCATGAATTGTTGGACTGAGGCAGGAAACAGAAGGTGTACAAGGTAAGCAAACAACTATCAAATCTTTAGACCAGTCGAACGAGAGCTGAATTTGGTACGTAAATTGATGGCTGAGGAGCGTACCCCGAACGCATTTAAACTCTCTTTACATCTATAGTATCCCCAAGAGATTTTGAGCACGCTGATTGGATTTCTCGGCAACGCCTTCTGCGACGTATGGTTATTTCACTCTGCTATGCTTCTTATTTTCAGCATTGAGCGATATATGAACCCAGCTTTTGTTTTTCAACCTTGAAATGACAGTTTTTCGCCTGAGAAAATGCATTCTTCATTTAAAAAAGAAGTAGAAACTATTTCATCAAATATTAGAAGCAATGTTCTAAATTTGGAATTCAACATACTCTTGATGACACGATTTTATATTTTGTGCAAAACTTCAATTTTGGCTTAAAATTAGTATGATAAATATAGTGGAACTGATTTATGATTGATTTACATTTCGTGAACAAACTACGGAGAAATGATCTTGAGGAGGAGCTACTAAAAGATTTAACACAAGGCAATACCGAGAAATCCAATCAGAGAGCTCAAATTCTCTTGGGGATACTCCAGATGTAAAGGTAGTTTACTTGCACCCAGCACGTGATAAAGTTGAAAAACTGAGTTTTAGTGCGCAAGTACCGCATTTACGTCCAAGTGACATGACTAATATGGAAAGAGATTTGAATAAACATTATAATATTAAACCAATTAAATATTTTGTTTTCTCCCTTAAGAATAATGATGAATATAAGCTTAAATATTTTATGATTAACTTTTCTTTTATTAATTTACACTTAAAAATTCTTTGTTTCGATCTTGTAAAAACCAAAATGAGTAAAATTTCTCCAAATAAAAAGAAAAATTTAGATGATTTATATCTCGTTATTAACTTTCAAAATCCTATTTTCGATAAGATCAAATTTCATAATATTTTTGAAAATCTTAAAACTTTATTTACATTCAAGGATTTTAACATAATTGAAAGCTTTAAATATAATAAATCTCTTGGTAGAACTATATTTAATTATAATGATATAAGCAAATATTCAGGGAGGATTAATGTTTCTGATTATGAATGTCACTGTGAGCAGGAGAAATATTATGATTTTGTTGATAAACATAACATATTATAACTGGTAATTTAAATCTTATAGAAAACTTAGGAATTTAGTGATAAAAGGCACAAAATTTAGACCCATTTACCATATATTAATTAATAAAATTCTAAAATACTTTCTTAATGATCTCAATAGTTTTTGTCTAAAGATATCAAATAGATTCTCTTTACCTTTAGGTATGCTAACAGAATGGAAATGGGATGGAATGAATTATTACTTTAAAACAATAATAAGGATAATTTAAATAACAGTAACAATTCAACAAATTTTTCTAAAACAGTTCAATCAATTAAGCAACTACAAGAAAATTTTGTAATTACTCCCATAAACAAAGCTAACAATAATTATCCAATCATCTGTAAAAAAAATTCTACGTTGAACTTTTCAATACGGAATTAAAAAATAGTAAAAATTTTAAACTTAGTAATTTAAATAATAATATTGTCATTAAAAAAAATTTAGCTTTATATAAGAAGTTAAAAATTAAAATTAGCAATGTCCAATTTCCTTACTTAATTATCAGTCCTAAATTTCATAACATTCCTATAAAATTTAGAACAATCACATGTGGATCTAATTCTTACCTTACTAAACTTGTCACCATTTTCTCTGACTACTTAAATAAAATTATTAACAATATTATTAAAGAAGGTTTTTCTTGGATTATCACTAATAATCAACCGATTTTAGAATTTATTAAATATAATGAAATTAATTCTATTGCGACCTTTGATTTCCAGGATCTTTTCAGTAGCATTCCCCTTTCTAAACTAAAAGAAGTCCTTTTGAATTATTACTATACATTTAAAAATATCTTTTGTTGCGATTTTGATTATTGGAAAATTCTAATTAATTTTTGTCCTTTCAATAATTATCTTTACAATGGAAAGGATGTTTTTCTTCAAATTGATGGAAAACCACAAGGATCTAATTATTCATCTCTCTTAGCTAACCTATTTTTGCATTATTATAAAAAAAGTTATACACTTAATATTAAATTTGTTTTTAGATTTACTGATGATTTAATTATCTTTAATTTTCAAGATTATACGATTTTATTAAATAATATTTACCCCGAGGAATTAATCTTGCTTCGTAATCATGATGATAATATTAATTTCATTTTTTTTTATTTGGGTACGAGTATTATAAAAGAAGAAAATATCTGCTTTGTTGATTTATACTATAAAAGAAATGATTTTAATTTTAATACAAAAAACTAATTACTTGGAATTCTAATGTTTCTAGGAGCATCTATTTAAATGTAACTTTTAATGAAATAAATAGAATTAAAAGAATATGTAGTAATATTTATTTATCCAAAAAACAAATAGATAAACTAATTCAAAATTTGATTAAAAAAAAAAAAAAAAACCAATGTATACCCAACTAAACCATGTTTTCTCTACATTTTGAACTTATGTATATCAACCCGCTGCCGCGTCAGCCGTCCCCAGAGGACCACGATCCGAACACCAGCACATGCACCCGGCCAACCAACCGGCTAGGCCACACCCGTAGCATTTATTAAAATCAACCTGTAAAAATACAGTTTACATTTTATTTCAACCGAGGAAAAGGGAAATAATGAAAGTGAAATAAAGTAGTTTGCTCTTGGAAATCCACTTTATAGTGCAAGTGTCGATGGGATCTTCCCTTATATTGAGACGAGAATGAGATCGCGAACAAAATTATGCGGAACATTAATTAACATCTGTGGTATAAATATGATTACTTAGACACAGTCTTACAATCTTTCAATTTTAGATTTACAGCACCAGAAGGAAACACCTCCAGGAACTCATCTCACGATGAAGGGGTAAAGGGCCGTTCCGGCCTCAGGCACCCCGGCCAACCAACAAGACAAGACAAGTCTTACAAAGCCCCAGTTCACAGTAAAATTCACAAATAAACAAAACAGAGAGCAAGGTTATAAAACAATGAAATCAATACATCAATAACATTGAAATTTGCAAAAGGTCATAATAGTAAAAAATCCATTAACCTTCCGTTAGTCGCGCGCACCTCACAGGTGCATCCCTACTGCATTTCCACCTCCTTTGCCGTCAAAAGATTTTTCCGGGGGTCGAGCCTAATGTTATGTTCCTAACTTTGGATTACTCAAATGTCCGTGTAAAACCGACCTTAGAGCATGTCGATGGAGAGTTGGAACCGCTCAAATCACCCCTCTGGTGCAGCGCGACCATTGACGCAAGCATTATGGATATAATATTTTTATGAATTAAAAATATATATTTTATCTCATTTTCAGTCCTACTCAACGTAGCAGGTATAAATGGTCAAGTTATATACACAGAAAATGGTTACGGAGTAAAAAACCACAGAACCTTCTTGCGTTAATTAGTTGAACATCTTGTGATGGAGGAAGAGATCCGACGCGGGAGCAAGAAAAATTTATCTTCAGTACTTCGGTAAATAAGTTTTTTGATATTTATCTCTCTAAAGAATCTTAAATTGGTAACAATTAACTATTTAAACTAGACTAAATTTCATTTGGCTTTCAAAAAATCAGAAACACCTCACAGGTGCAACGCGATTAACCATGTCGGAAACAAGTGCGCGACTAACGGAAGGTTAAAAAAAAGGTGCTATGCTTAAGTTAGGATATATGCTGAATATAAGCAATCGTGGAATGAAACTGATCCAACGGGTACTGTCACACAAAGCCCCTGCTGACCAGTAAATTTACAAATAGACACAAAAAGTCACTGCAGAGCAACAAAATTCTAAAACAGTAAAACAATTAAAAATAAAATCACATTTAAAATGGACAAAGCAGTGTAAGAATCATATTAAATACTAAAATTTTGAGTGTAAAATAGAGATAAAACTAAGTGGCAATGGCCGAGAGATAAATAGGTTAAACCGTAAAGATAGAGAAATAACTAAAAGGCAAAGGCCGAGAAGTAAATAAGTAAAATCCTCAAAATCGTTAAGAGTAAGATACTGATGTCGAAAATTCAATAAATTAAGAAAAACAGAGTTTCACTAAAAATTTTAAATAGTAAGTAGAATATAACTAAAAAGTCAACAGTGACACTAAAAAGTCAAAGGAAAGGTGGTAAAATAAGTTAAAACCGTCGTAGGTTAGATAAAACAGTTAGATAAAATGGCTAACATAGTAATTAAAATAATTGTGTAAACATTAAAATCAAAATACAGGCGAGATGCGCAGCTAGGAAATGAAAATGACTATGCATTAGTAAATAGGGGGTCCAAGAAGTCCTCGGGTGCTATGATATCTTCAAGAGTTCTTTTAATGATTGCATTAATAGAAAGTATCTTGTTTTGCACCAAGACTCCATGGGTCCCCCTTTGTTAAAACGATTGCCACGGAGTGATAAGGATGTATCGCATTCAGTAATGAGATGTGTGATAGTCTGTAATTTGTCATAGTATTTACAGCTTGCAGTTCTTTTGAAAAATTCATGATTGAAGTTCGCCGAAGTGGCCAGTGTAAAATTGGTTTAGATAGAAATCACTACTAAGCAGTTTTTCATTGATTTTAGGGTAAAACTTGTATGTCCCATTTAATGAACCATCCCGCCTGCCATAACGCTCTGAGTCAATAGTTAATCTGAGTGTCCACCCGACTGAGCAAGAATATGAGCTTCCTCGTTGCCTACCTTAATTCAGTTATATATCTATAGTTCTCTTCGACGAGAAAATTTTTGGGTATTGGATTTTCGAGGGAGTGCAACGAGGATTGGTAAATATGGTGTTGTTATGTTCGTTGGCCTAGATAGTAGTCATTTTTAATGCAGTCAGTTCAGCAGGGTAGACACTTGCGTCATCATTGAGCCTTGTCGATTTTTGGTAGATGGTGCAGTTATTAAATTTCACCAGGAATCCACTTCCGACCCTGCACTCAGTATCTCCTGTGGTTGCGTTATGTGTGACTCATTTACTTCCGTCAGTGCAAATGTCATAGTCTGTTCCGCTAGGTGAACCCTTGGGATCATTTTAAATTGTTTTGAGTTGTATCTTTGGACTCAGTTTGGTTTACATTCATTGAGATCACTTATTTGATATGCGGCATTGAAGATAGATGATTGGTTCGTATTACAGGTATATGCTTTTTAATAACTGTTGATTCTCGAATTTTGAGGTCAATGGGCATAATACTAGAGAGTATATGTAGTGCCTCCGTACTGGTTTTTGAGTAACACTTTCTGACATTCAATAATGGGATTCTTCGAATAAAGTTTAATTTATTATTCATTTTCACAAGTTTAATTTATTATTAATTTAAGATACCAAATGGAGGCTCCGTAAATAATTTTGCCATTCTATGGCATGGGTATAAATTAATTTCAGTATGCTCGGGCTCAGTCTCCAGGTAGCTCTGCTGTACTGTTTCAATTTATTATAGAAGATAGTAATTTCGGAGATGAGGTCAATCTGATGTGGAGTCCAGCTCAGCCTATGATCCAGGAAGACCCCTAAGTATGTGCCGTCGGAGTATTAACTATCTTGATGCGTGTTAGTCTTTCAGTGATCTTGGAGTCTTTGGGGAAAGTAAAAGTCCTAGTTTTATCTGGTGCGAATTTGAGTTTGAGATCCCTTGCCCAGACGGTCAAGGCCTCATTAATTTCTGTCCCCAATTTGTCGACTCTCTATATAAAACAGAAAATTAAGATTATCTAAAAGAGAATTAATTAAAATTAACCACAGTATGGGTCCCAAGAAAGAGCCTTGAGGAACCCCAATATTTGCAGGAATTAAAAGGGTAGAACCAGTAAAGCAATAACAAATACGACAGTTGTTCAAGAATTAACGCTACGAGTCGTCGAGCCTCAGACAGTTGATCTTATTTTTGAGAAAACTCCAACTGGGGGAGTTAAAAGCATTCTTGATGTCTATGGCGACCCTCAGGGTGTGTTGACCCTCTTTTTTTGCATCTTGTGTTTCACCACATTTCTTAAAGCATCTTCAGTTCCCCTCCTGAAGCCCCGTATTGTTCGTTATTAAGTAAGTATATATATATACAAACTGAAAAGTAAATGCAACCATATAAATAGTTTTTATGCCATGCTCTGAAATATCATAACAGAGTCTCATAACAAAGCAAATTTTAACACACATCATAAAACAATATTTCATTGTTAATTTACTAAAAGTGAGAAACCGAAGCACTTTGTTAAAATTTTTTGCATTTTGGTTTCCCCATGGAACCGAAAATACGGTAAATTTTTTCCATATTCTGGTAGTTATGGTCATACTTTTTTTCTCCTCATGCGTCATTTACAACACTTTAATGCATCATTTCCTGGTTTGATGGCAAAAATACTTATTTCGTTCCTTTCTATCCCCCGTTAAAAATTAAGACAAAATTAATTGCTAGAGTTTGAAAAATAAGTAATTTCTTCGAATATGCAATACATAAAAAATTCACTAAGTATTCCGAAATAATGAAATAAATAACATCGAGGTATAATTAATTTGTAGTTAAGCTATAGTTAAACATCCATTAAAACAATCTTATTCTTCATTAGCTTTTTATTTTACTATTTAGAGTTTTTTTACTATGATTCTAAGTGAATTTTAGTTCTGTCTTTAGTCTTTAGTTTATTTCATTAGTTTAATGTAATTATAAATTTTGAAAAATTATTTTGCTCATATTACACAATGCCTTTCACAAATGTTTCTTTGGGAAAGGTAAAGTTTTTCAAAAAAGTTCTTTCGTTTTACTTCATAAAAATTGTTTCTAATCGTTATTAAACTGCTGTTTCATTATTATTAACTTTGTGAAATTGCATGAGATTATTTAAAGTTTGGTGTGTTACATGATGAAATTTCGAACTTTAAAGGCTTCACATTCTACAGAAATACACTATAAGAGAGAAACCATGCTTTGAGGAAAATCGACAAAAATTCACTGTCCATGAAATCTCTTCATTGAGAAGATTCTTTAATTTATCCATTGATATTAGATTTTTACGCAACCCACTTGAGTGAAGAAGAAACTTACCCCTAGTCTGACCCCATCCGGTCACATAGCATTTCGTATCTGCAGGAACATCAAATCCTGATGCAGGTAAGCAAGCAGGTCTTACGTAATTTGTAAATGTTACCGGTGCATTTAGCTTCATCAGTGCAACGTCATTCATAATGTCTAATTTGCCATTAATCTGAAATATATTTACCCAATATTTCATGTGGGCATATGGAAGAAAAATATATTTAATAAAAATGGTTAGAAAAAAACAGATTGAAAGAGCTGAAGTGCAGAGAATAAGGTGAATGGATTTTGTCTCATTTTTGAGCTTCTTTTTTCTCTTTATAATGTGCTGGTTCTTAATTAACCAACCATTAATTTCGTTTAAAATCATTTATTTTAAAAGCAATGTTATGGAGATATATCCTAATAATGTAGACCCAAGTATTTCAAATAAATCCATCGTATTCCATTCTTTCAAATACGATAACAAGAATTTGCAGTGCTTCTTTAACGTAACAGAAGCTATAGTAAAATAAAAATACCAATTTCTCAATTTAACATTCATGAAAACAATAGGTGATTTATTCCCCTCAGCGCAATGAAAAAATGTAATCCTTGTTTGAATATACTAAGTGCACTTCTTACATTTGCCATTGCATTGAACTTTAGAATACTTATAAAATTTGTTGACTTCTCAATTTCCCTTTTTTATACCATTTGAAATTAACACGAATATCCCTCATAACTTCATGAAAACAACAGGTTTTATTAGGATTCAGCTTTAATGACTCTTCCATGGTCAAGATTCTTCCCAAATGGCTAGTTTCTCTCTCTGGCTCTTTAAAATTCTAAACCTATTATTGGAGTCCATGCTGTTTTAATTTTTAATTAAGATCAAAAAATGTATACTTGTGTGGTTAAGCAATCACAATTAATAATTCAATCAATATAATGAAATTAAAAAAAATATATCCTCATTAGTTCAAAATTATTAATTAAGGACTTATAACATCATTATCACGAGCTCTTTGCTTTTCACCGACAAAAGTTCAAAAAGTCCATTCAAAAACTTAATGAAAATAGGTTTTTCTGAATAAAAAAAAACATTTTTATATGTTTATTGAAACTAAGAAACTTAAATTTGAAAACTTTGCTTATAGATTTAACTTTTTATTACATATTTTTGAGTTATCAAAAATATTTCTGAAAGAAATTTAAGAGACAGTTTAAGGATTCCTAAGAAAGAAACCGGCATTAGATAGTGCGACACATATAATTTAAAAACGTTACTTTTTCAGTGGACCAATGGAATTTTAGCCAATGGAATTTTATTTATGCATTTTAATAATATCAACTAGCCACTGAGGAAAGCTTGACGTAATTTGGTGGCCCTTTTAATGGAATCTTTAAGAATTATCTAATCGCGATTGCTTTTTAAAAAGATAAATTTACAAAAACACAATTATATTTTTATTTTCTCTGTGAAGATAGCGAAAATAAATAAACATTTCACAGCTGCAAATTTCAGTTCGTGATGAAATCTTTCCATCAACACGAATGGAAGCTCGTAATGGACCACAATTAATCTATTAAAATACTACGGATATTTTTATACTATACTAGATGCACCCTGCGTGCGTTGCAAAGCTTTCAGTTTGAATTGTAATTTTATATTTAAACACGTCTAAATGAGATTTGCGATTGTGATTTAAAATGAGAATTTTATTCAGTAGTGAAAAAACCAGTTATAGTTTCAGCAGTTAATTCTCTAAGATATCATTTGTGCATTTTCAAATAGACATGTATGGCGATGCACACTGACGATGATCTGAAATAAGTCTGTATCAATGGCGATATCAGGTATTTCTGCTGATATTAGCTGACCAATTTGGCATGGTGTGATTTTTTCAATAAGCCAAATCATGTGGCAATTCTCTTTTTTGCAATTCAATAGAACACATCAGACACCGCATCATTCCAAAAACATGACGCTTCACAATGAAATCAAGTATAGAGCTTAATTTTTGTTTTAACTCATGTGCGGTAATATCATGAAGATCCGATGATATTTGCCTAGGTTACAAAAACTCTTTAATTTCAGTCCAAACAGGATTGCACGTGAATGTAATAAACAACTCTGGCTGTCCATATGCATACCGATACTTGTAGCACCGAATGAAGTCATTTGGAAATACGAATTGCACCGACATAGATTAGCCAAGAAAAGTTTCAATTGACTTGCGGGACCCGATAACAATGTTGATAATGACTCGGTTGGCGACGTTAAATCTGGTAGTTTCATTTTTCCACCAGAACAGCAAATTCCAACTGTTTCATTCTTAAATTTGAGAGCACTACAAAACACACATAAATGATTCATTTTTCTTATAACTTGGATACAGACTATAATTAGTAATTGGATCATAGTGAATCACACTAAGATTTAAACCAGCATATTGGCGGCGTTTGAATAGAGAAGTGAGTTTTCTATTCTTACTTCCCATTGTTTTGATGTTTCAGAAAAACGGGTTTTGAGCAATGCATTTTAAAACTGTAACCTGTCTTACTTGCCGTTGGTCAGATATTTCAGACGAATGGGCTTGAGAGGTGTGCAGTCGATGTATGACCAGTTTTGCTTGCTGTTGCTCATATATTTCAGATTTTGTACTTAATTACGGTCAGAGATGTATTTAATTGTTGAAAAGCATTTAGAAATTTTCCGATTCGTTATTATCAGATTTATTCAAGTGCTTTTGAATAAACAATGTTTTTTGTTTTACCGTTTGGAGAGTACGCGAAAAAACTAAAACGTGAGCAGGCCACATAAAGCTGTCCGTGGGAGAAGCAGGGATTTTTCAAATTCAGACCACATACTTGTAGTGACTGTCCTCGGGCTTTGTTGATGGTCAAGGCAAAAGAAAGTCGCACCGGAAACTGCAAACGTTTAAATTCAAATGGCATATCTGTGGGGGTCATTGGAATAAGCGGTAGTAGAACATCTTCTCCTTTAAATTTGCCATTTAGAATTTTAGCTTCGAGGATATTGGTCATTATTCTTTTCACTGAAAGACGCGTACCGTCACAAAGTCTGGGTGGGTCGATGTTTCGGAGGAGAATGATAGATACTCCAGTTTTCAATGTTAAAACGTGCGACGGCATACCTGGCAAATCAAGTGAATTCAGAAATTCGGTTGGGTAGTTTGCAACCTCGTTTTGATCTATCACAGTATCGATGGATTTATATGCTCTTGCATAACCTGGAATTTCATTTAGAAGGTGATTATTGATGTCCTGTACATCGCTATTTTTTGCTGCTAATATAGCGCGTTCACTGAGCCACTGAAGATCTTTGTAATTTTGAGCGATATTTGGAAAAACGTTATGAAAAAGTTTATGTATGGTTGAAATAATCTTACAGAAGTCGTAGACAGAAGGTGTAGAGACGACCTAATGTGTCAGTGGAATATAAATTGGGATGTCCTTCAACTGGTTTACCTTGTTTTCTACGTTGAAAATGTTTCGCCGAAATACTCCATGTGTAGTATGTTGGCACCTCACAGTAGAGAAGCGTCTTTGAAAATGCGTCATCCCTGCACGATGAGAAAAATGCCGTTAACGTTGTTTGTGGCAATGCTCTTGAACTGGCATTTCCTGTTGTAAAGTAAACTCGCTGTCCATTTTCAAGGTGTACTGCCAAATGAAGAAATGTTGGACGTCGGTCATGAATTGGAAATGATAAAATGCGCCAGACAGCTTCATTGCTACTAATGTAGCATCCCAGTTGATATTGATTGATTTCATCGATTGTTGAAGTAGCATTTTCCAATCCAAAAACTGCCATATCGCTTCCTTTATTTACATATTCACAAATATATTTGATCGCTTCTACCGAATTACAATTTTCGACATTGATGTGTGCTTTCTACGTTTTCGAGAGCAACGGTGAATAGGGTACAATCCACGATTATCGACTTCAACATCATTGTTCCGGATTTTTAAAATGATTGATCTTCCGCCATCTTCTTTAGATCGTCGTCGATAAAGCGGATAGCTGTCATTGCCAGTGATAGTCTCAGCAGATAGTTCTCTTGGATGTCGTTTGGTTCATTTTCCATTGGACATGCAGGGTGAAGTGTTGTTGAGTGATTTACACGGACCATGAATCATATTTTGGATAATGACCTGAAATAAGTCTGGATCAATTGCGACATCAGGTATTTCTGCTGATATGATGTGATCAATTTGGCATGCTGTGATTTTTTCAATAAGTCAAATCAGAATGTGTGCATGTGGCCAGTGGCTTAGCTACCTAGGGGCTAGGCGGGGCAGTGCCCCGGAGCCCTCAAGCTCAGGGGGCCCTCGAATCCTTACCAGAAACCTCGATCGAACTGAACTTTTGGAAATTTCCCCCATTTTTCAAAATAAATATGACAGGTTGCAAACCCCACTTTAATCATGACAACTCAGTTGAGAGAAATTCAAAAGTTATGCCTAGGGAATTCCCCTAAATTCTTTCTGTAGGTTGGCAGTGTTGTCAATTTGACGGATAGTGATATGTGCCTTTTATTATTCATCGATGTGCGTTTTATTGTGAATTCGAGTTAAGATTTTTTTTTTCGAGAACGGTTAAAAAATTAATGCTGTATCAGGAGTAAGTAAGCTAATGTCAATAAACTTTTTTGTACTGGTCAATATAGTGGTTCAATTTTATTTGATTTTACCACTCATATTGATGTCCGTTAAGTCAATAAATCGTGTCAAATCTATAGATTTCGGCTACAGCTCATTGTATAACGCGAAATATCGTGAAAAAATGCAAGTCACCTGCAGTAGGTACATTAATTCAGGTCCGCGGGCAGGAGATCATTCATGATCTCTGTAATGCCTTTCCTTTCCAATAAATAAGCAGACCAGATTTTTAAAACAATAAAACTTAACTTTATTTAAAAACAAAAGAAATAGGCATTGTTTTCCAGTAAGAGCTTCCAGCTCTCAGAATACCAAGGGAGACCCTCTCCCGATTATATCAAACATACATCTACCTTTCTCCCTCTCGCATCCCTCCGACGGGATGACAAAATGCGCCAAGTGCGCCTTAAAAAGTCGCCAAACAGTTGCCAACCATTACAGTCTCCACCGTTAAATGTGGTAACACTAACGGTGATAATTTTTTTTCCGGGGATTTCCCAACGACACTTGTAGCGTATTATTGTGTTTCTCTTTCCATTTATTTTACTTTTAACGTTGTCAGTGAACAGTGAGTACCTACCTACTCGAGCGCAATCTAATATTGTATTGTTTAAATAAATTAGAAAACTAAAATTACGGATAAAAAGAAGAAACCCAGTGGTGCATTTAAACGCAAACAACGCCAAGAAAGAGAAGATAGTAAACAAAAATTGCCCAAAATTGACAAGTTTTTTAGTCAGCCTTCTACAAGTACATCTGGCCAAAATATTTCTATTGATAGTGACTCAAATAATGTGGTAACTGCAGTGTTGGTTGAGAAGCCTACTGAAGAAGATTCGACAATTATTGCAGTTGGAGAGACCTCCGCTGCCGATCATGTGAACGTGGATGATGTTTGCATTACACACATAAGAGCGGAGGGTTTGGAGGAACCACAGACCTCTACATTTTTCGAAAATGTGTACGACAAATCTTCTTATGACTTGGGAAACTTCACAAACAAGATATTAAGTGATAACGAAGAACGTCAAATTCTTGATAAGGGGCCTTTACAGCCTTCAGGACCTTTTCCAACAGACATCAACCAGAACAATAGGTGTTTTTCAAAATCGTACTACGTTTCGTGCTCTAAATATGGGCCAGTTAATCGTTTTTGGTTGTGTTATTCCAGAATACAAGACGCTGCCTATTGTCAACCCTGCTGGTTATTTGCTTCACAAAGGAATAATGTTTGGTGTACAGGAATTCGAGATTGGAAGCATTTATCAGAAAGAATTAAACAACACAATTGTTCGAGTAGCCATTCGGAAGCATGTGCTGTGTATGAATTTTGGAAAAGAAAACGATACTAATACTATCGACAAGGAACTTGAAAATGAAATTCGCAAAGAAGCATCATTTTGGAAAATGGTTCTTCAAAGGTTATTCGATATCATACTTACCCTAGCAAAGAGTTCTTTGGCTTTGAGAGAACATCAAGAAGACTTAAGTCAGAAAGGATACCACGGAAATTTTCTGTCCTTTGTAGAGCTTGTCGCCCGATATGATCATATTTTGTGGCAAGTTTTGGATATGCCCAAAGGTAAAAATAATTATTTCTAAGCTTTTTTTATCGTTTTATTTTGCTTATAATTATTAACTGTTTAATGTCAGGACTTTTTTGAAATTGTGTTTTTTTATGTTTTTAGGATCTACAAGATATCTGAGTGCAACAATTCAAAATGAAATGATTGAGACCTTGGGGACCAAACTCGAAACCCATCTACTAGAACAAATTAGAGCGTCACCGTTTTTTGCCATCATAATGGATACGACGCAGGACATATACAAGGTAGATCAGCTAAGCATTGTTGTGAGGTAAGCAGTAATAACCAGATCGTAAAATGGACAGCCAATTGATATAGAAGTAAAAGAAGTGTTTCTAGGCTTTTATGCAGCCATCAAAAATGGCACAGTAGATTTAGTCAACCAAGTGACAACATTATTTATCGACAAAAATATTGATTTAAAGAAATGTCTGGGGCAAGGCTATGATGGAGCCAGTGTGATGAGTGATGTGTATAATGGCGTACAAAAACATATTAAGGATATCCAGCCTAACGCAGAGTACGTACATTGTGCCACTCATAATTTAAATTTGGTGATAAATGATGCCGTTAGCAGTTGTGTGGAAATACAGATTTTTTTCGCAACGTTGCAAGATTTGTATAACCTTTTTGGAAACAGCATCAAACGTTGGGATCTACTGTCAAAATTCACTGGCTAGTCGGACACTACTCTAAAAAAACTGAATCCGACTAGATGGTCCAGTTGGGTCAATACGATATCTGCAATAAAACTTCGTTATTTTGATATTAACAAAGCATTATCAGAAATAGTTCTAAAGAGTCCTAATAAAGATGAGCGTAGTGAAGCAGAGAGTATTAAAACAAAAATGCTAAATTTCGAGTTCGTGTTGCTTTGCGAATTCATGCACAGTGTATTGAAGGACATCAATTATGCATCCAAAACTTTACAAAAATGCAACATCGATTCGGGCGAGGCGAGTGAAGTTTTAGCAGAGACCGAAGCAAAGTTGCAAATTTATAGAAATGATTTCGAATTATTCAAGTGCAAAGCCAGTGAAACTGCAAGAAAATATGGTATTGATACCCATTTTCAAGAAAAAAGGCAAAGAAAAGTTAAAAAAACATTTTGATGAATTAGCTGCTGATCACCGATTTCCAAACCGAGAAAAAATATTTAAATTTGAGATTTTCAATAATGTACTAGACACAGTAATATCTCAATTAGATACACGTTTTATTGGTATGAGTGCAGTCTGTCATATATTCGATTTTCTAACACCAACATTTTTATTACATGTTGATGAAGCAACTTTATTACAAAAGTGTGACGAATTCCAAAGAAAATATTCAGATATAATAGGCCCTAGTTTTTCACTTCAATTTATTAATATTTACCACCTAGTTTTATCTCAACAAACTCAAGCATGGACTGTTCACCAATTATGTAGGGAAATAATGAGCAAATATGGAGTGCTAGAATTTGACCTAACGGAAGTATTTACAGCAATGTTATTATTCTTTACAATTCCTGTCACTTCTGCAGCAGCTGAAAGGTCATTTAGCAAATTAAAAATAATTAAAAATTATTTAAGAAATAATATGGGCCAAACTCGATTCCGACATTTATCGTTAATACGAAGTGAAAACAAAACCGCATCAAGCCTGGATTTAAACGAAGTCATTGATACCTTTGCGAAAACTAAAGCTAGGAAAAAATTGTAAATATAATTGTTATTTAGTCCGTTGGTAGGCCCGACCTTTATATAATAAGCCCTTGAATCTTCTCTTTTTCGTTTTATTAGCCAAACCTACACCAAGTATTCATTGTAATTTATGTTGTCACTGTTTAATATTTTTATTACCTGCCCAGCAGTGCAAAAAAAAGAGCTTAAGTAGCTTAGCATTTTTAAAGTATTTGTGTATTTCATATTTTTATTTGTAGAACCTAATCAGTTTACATAGCAGTGGGGCCCCATCTTTTAATTTGCCCCGGGGCCCTTGGTTACCTAGCTACGCCACTGCATGTGGCAATCCTCATTTTTGCTATTCAATAGAGTACATCCAACACCGTGTCTCTCCAAAAACATGGCGCCTCACAAGGAAATCAAGTAAATATTTTAAGTTTTGCTTGAACACACATGCTGTAATATCATGACGATCCGATGATGATTCTCCTAGTAACAAAAGCTCTTTAATTTCAACCCAAGCAGGAATGCGTGTAAATGTAATAAATAAATCTGGGTGCCCATATGCGCGAACATATGTTATGGCATCCTGTGAATATTCATACAAGTGCCTTGAAGTCCCTGTAAATGTAGCCGGCAGTATAATCATTTTTCCCACATCATTAGGATTAACGTTACCTTCATTAATTATTGCATGCCGTAAATGAATGTATTCTTCTGAACGTAATTTGGTTTGATTTAATTAAATATACAGTAGGCGTTCGGTTTCAATTTTCGCATACATATCAATAATGTATTGATGAAATAATTGTCGACATTTTAAGATGTGATTATCAGTATCTTGACGAATCATCAATCTATAAGAATAAAAATTCATGGCACAAACTTTCGTATTGGTTTTCTCGCCTGTTTGTGGATTTCTCAATTTTGTGTTAAAATGGTATCCATCCACTCCTTGCCAAAATAAAATAGGATATTGCAATGCATCATATGATCGATGCGTTTCTGAGACTCTTTGAACGTCACCATTTCTGCGATAAAGAACTATATCGCGGGAGGTAAATTCTTCGCCAACTATAACTATAGCCACCTCGTCCAATGCTGGTGCATTGTATTTTCCTTTGTGGTGGCCTGCAGGTGTTTTGTCAGCTCTAATAACAACTTTGTAATTATCGAAAGGCATTTTGTCCAGTGTAGTTCTGAACAGCCTAATTAACTGATTATGTTGATTGAAAATATTTTGTAATGAGGTAACAATTTCTCGTTTAGTGCCATTGTTTAACTGACAACGTTGATTGACTTGATCATTTGTGTTACCCGTGAAATAAATCTGTAGAAATTTATGATCTCCGCCAAGCAATGAAAGAAGTGATCCTGCACGATGATAAATTTGGCCTTGCACTTTGAATGTTGGCATGTAATTCTCATTCACGATGCGTGTAGCACTGAATGAAATCATTTGGAAACACGAATTGTACCGACGTATATTCGCCCAAAAATGTTTATATTGATTTGTTTGACTTGATAAGAGCGTTGATAATGGCTCGGCTGGCGACGTTAAATCTGGTAGTTTTACTTTGCCTCCAGAACAGCGAATTCCAGCTGTTTCATTCTCAAATTTTAGAGCATTACAAAACATACATAAATGATCCATTTTTCCGATGATGACGCTTGGGTGATGACTATAGATGGTTGTCGGATCATAGTGAAATGCACTGAGATTCAAATCAGAGTTTCGGCAGCGTCTGAATAGCGAAGTGCTCTCTTGATTGGTTTTTAGTTTTGCTTCTCGTTGCTCTGATGTTTCCGACGAACGGGCTTGGGTTGTGCGTAGTTGATTTGTTAATAGTCTTCTTTCCTGTTGCTCAGACGTTTCTAAGGAACGGGCAAAAGCATTGTGTTCTCGATTAATTTCAAGTTTTTTCCCGTTGCTCCAATGTTTCTGAAACACGGGTAGTTTTCTTTTTGCGCGCTTCAGGCGTCAATCGACTAAGGGCGATTCGTTTAGGCTGCATATTTTTGAAAATATTTCCCCTCACAAACAAAAAGAATTGTAAAAGTTGACAGTGGTCACAAATTTGCTAAACCGAAAATTCACGTATATATTTTAAATAATAGAAAAAACAATAAAAATGAAGTAAATAAGAAATATAAAAATTATAAAATTTAAAACAAAAATCTTTTTTTTTTAAATGAAAGAAATAAAATGAATGAATTCGAATAATAAAAAATCTAATAGTTTTCAAATGACAACTGTCACAGCAATGAAATCTTCGAAAACTATATTTAATTGTGCTAACCTAAAATTGCATACTAAATATAAATAATTATGGAAAACGTCCAATTTGAATGAAATTTGCTTTTGCATTGATATTTATTAAACGGCTTTCACAATACTAAATCCGTGATACGACCAATAAATAAAAAAATCTATTCTCGTTGGTTTTACTTGCTTGTGCTCACCTGACATACAGAAACTTGCTCGAATTATAATTAAATATTGAAGTATATGTAATTTACTTTAATTTACTTTTCTAAATGAATAGATCTATAAGATAGAAAATATCATTGTTGTTATCTTTAAGATATTTGAAAACTGAATCGCTTATAGCAAAATTTAAAACAATGGCTAACTTTTAACCAATCATAAAATTCCATTTCGATTTTTGGTCATACAGCTGGAACAGAATGTTTTAATGTCGACAGTGACCTTCCTCGTGCTTTGATCTATCTGTATGCCAAGTTTCATAGCATTTGGTCATTTGGTTTAGGAGTCCATAAAGGACATACATACAGACAGACACACATTCATTTTTATATATATAGATTATGAAAAAAATTTTGTGCTATCCAACAATATTAGTCCAAAAGGAAATTAAACGTTTGGATCATTATGATATTTCTCTAAATAATGAAAAATACGGTTACTGACATACATAGTAAGAAGGATATCTTCTGAAGAGATGCACTGTTAGGGTTTTTATTCTAAACTCATGGTAAAATAACCGACAGCAGTCCGTCCATTCAATTAACCGTAAGGCTTACGGTTAATTGGATTACGTCTCAAAAAACTATTTACAACTTGTATGGTAAAAAAAATATAAATATAAAGCTATATTGCTTTTTAGCCATAAATGCAAATCTATGCTGTTTTTTAGTCATTTAGATCTAGCATGGTTATAAAATGATCGAAGTACTAGAGATGGAAAATGTTAGACTCTTTTGTGTTAAGCAGCTTTATGATGCTGCCATCTATGCGTGAACGAGATTTTCATATGCTAATACTCCACGGTCACACATTGCGGAGTGCCAGATAATCTTCTTGTGCTTAAGATAATGAGCGAAATATTAGGATGTCAGTGCTGAGACTCCCTTTCCATCAGATATAAGATTGACAGCCCTCTCGGCTATAATATGTACCGAGCTAACTAAGTGGCTTCATTAGGTGGGCATAGTTGATGCACTGCGGTTTTCTTACTGTTTGAATTCTATCTTATTTTTGTTTGAATAACGTATACTAACACCTTAATAAGTAGTTATTTAATCATTTTCTTTTCTCTCGAAATTTCGAACATGGCTTCTCATAATACACCCTACTTTCCCGTACAAAGATAAAGGAGCACGAAATCTCATGGAGATTTTCAAAAATATTTGATCAGTAAAACTCATTTGACTCTCCTAGGTTGTCATAATCGTATGATTCCAAAATTTTAAGTGAAATAAACCATCCTTTTTTCTTAAAAAAAAATGTATAATGCTGTCATAGTATCTTAATTTACTTGATCACCAGTTTTGTCAGGCCATATAATTATTCTCTCAACATAGCGAATCTGTTCTTGAGGGTCTGTAAAATATTTGTGATGCTTGCCTATATGGACTTTCCAGTTAGCTGCTACTGTACTCCTGAAACACATAATTAATACTTAAGATGCAAATTATTAAAAAGCAACATTTTGTACTCATTTATTATAATAAATATTTTTTTAAAAATATCATAACGTTCATTCTAATGTCAGGAAGAATGAAGTCACTTTTACATATTTTTATATTTTGTTTATGAAGTCTTTCTTGAGAATGAAGGCTTGTTTATGTTCTCTTGTTTATAAAGGTTTTTTTTTTCGAAATTTTTTTTAAAGAATATAAAAAGTGGCATTTTCTTATTCCACTGAAAAATATCCTTTTAATGTAAATTATAATTATTAGTCATCTTGAAAAGTCAAATGTGTAGCAAGATAATATCTAATCGTAATCTTAATTGTTCTTAACATAAATTTTCCTTCCTTAAACTTCGCCAGAAATTCATTAAAATGAGTAAAATTTGCCCCCTTCTTTAATTTTCTTCAAAGGATATAAATTCAAAAATGCAACATAACACAATGAACACTTTATATTAAATCTATGACCCAAGAAAAAAATTATGATTTCTTTACTGATCTAACGCTAAACATTATCCATATATTATATATATAATTCCCTTATACTGCACAATAAACTTGGGTATTTTTCTATTTATTGGTAACACTAGAGTTAGTATTCATTTTGTTAGGTTTTCTTAAGTAATATTTTAAGTAGCGTTGAATAGTTTGTAATACATAAATATTTGCCTAGAATAATTTTGTATTTATATAGAAATAAAAACTTAGGTACGAAAGAATCTTTGTAAAATGGTCGAACACATGACTAAATGGTGCCGCATACTGTCATTAATTCATATAATTTAATTGAACTATTGCCTTAACCACAATAATTCTTTTTTGTGCTCATGCATTTTCAGTTTAATAAAATGTAGTAATATATATTTAATAGAAACTTCATCCCATAAGTTACAATATTACAGCATTGCTCTGAAATAAATGGAGTATATGGAGTAACTGCATTAATTTACTTCCGGAACTCTTAATAATATAATTTTATTGCATCCTATCGTATGAGAAACAATAAGCTAAATCACATTTGTGAATATTTTTTTGTTGTTGCTTTAAACAAAATTGTGATTTATGTAAATTATGTACTCAAAATAATCACAGATATTTGAATATTATGAATAATATGGAATGAGTGATGCCAATAGTCAAAGATTTGGATATCAATACTAGTGTTGGTTAATATCAGCATACGAACTTGATGTCATACAGGCATCAACAGTCATGTGGACATATGTATACTGATATACGTGGGTCCGTACTGTTGGCCATTTTCTGCAGGGACACCAAAGTGTCTTATTTTGCCATACAAGTTATGTGCAATAAAGGAATGACTTGCTTTTTTGTTATTTTCCGCTCGGTCTTCAGGAGCTAGAGCTAGATCTAGTAGGAAAATTAAATTTTGAAATAATATTATCAGAGAACTGCTATGAAATTTTATTTAGTTCCTGCATTATTCCAAAGTAATAATTTAGATGTTAATTGAGTAATTGGTATTCATGATAAGACTTACCCTTTAAAGCAGTGAGCAGCTGTAAGAACCCATTGGGCATTGATTAAAGAGCCACCGCACGAATGGGAATTGAAAGACAAGTTTCGACTTTGCATGGATATCTGCCACGGCCAACTACCCGGAATGACCTCTTGTCCACCGATTATTCTATCAGGAAACATGGCCTCTGGCTCAATCGGAGGTTTGCCACACTCAACTTTTGCTAATGGTAAATCTATAATAATAAAATAAGTATATTGTATGATTATATTTATACAAGGGAGGATTTAGAGCAAACAAACCAAGCTCTGATGCAAACAATTAAAAAAAGTAGAGAGATACAATTTTGTTTCAGTCTTTGTGATATTTGCTTCTCCCATTTCAATGAAAAATTAATGATCCTAACATTTCATATTCTTTTGCATTTTGAAACTGTGTAAATTGAATAGAATTAAGTAAGTTAATTACTCAAGAACTTTATGACAGAGCTGTTGAATTATATTATTTTAAAAAAGATAAAATGACTCTTCTAAATTAAATGCACATATTATCCAAGTTTCAGTTTTATTTTTAAAAAAAAAAAATTAACTAGTTGGTTTATTGAAGCTACTGGGTTGTAGAAACAGCTCCTAAAATAATTTATTGCCGGAATAATTTAGTACAACAAATTATTGTTTATTTATAATAAAAAGTAATTATTTTTGTAAGTGTTTGTCGAAAATTGAGGATAATATCCTAATAAAAACCATAATGATGCGGATTTCCTTATAAAAACCATAATGAAAACCTGTTAAAAGGGCTAGACAGAGAGTGTTTGTTATTTTTATCACTTACTGCATCCTTCTTCATCTGTTCCGTCTCCACAATCGTCTTTTCCATCGCATTTATGGATTGAAGCATCGTAACATTCCCTGTTGTGGCATTCGCTGTGTTCCGGAGGGCACTTTTCTGAAGAACGAACTCTTAATTAATACACACTTTATATAATTAAGATCATTATTGACTGCAATAATGTAAACATATATCATAAAATACTTATTGAAATGTGCAAAACTGTTTTTTCGATCGCTCATCAGAATCAACGTGTTAACAATGTAATTTAAATGGAGTGAATATAAATGGACAAAACTTAAATGACGTCATTTAATTAAAAAAGAGGTATTTTATTCTAGGTTTAATGAGAAGAGGGACGATTACAATGGTGTCAGTGGAATGTATATTTCCGAAGAATATATGGGTGATTCTCACGAAACATGAAATTTACTGTCCCTTGCTCCAATATCTAATACTATAATACTAAAAGAACTTTTTTTTTAAAAAAATTAATAAATAGCATTGCTGTTAGCATTTTAAAATGACTTTGCACTAGCATTGACTGTTTTGTATACTTAAAAAATTTAATTGAATATCAAAATGTCATTTTCCTGGCATGTCCCAAACAATATTTCCAATGATAACTAGCTTCAAAACTTCCCATACATCAAATCTAATTTTTTATTTTATCCTATGTAAGCATTTCTGGAATATACGCAGAGGGTATTGTTTACTAAAACTTCGTTTAAAATAATTTTTTCTGTCAATAATTTGTTTGTCCCATGAAAATCTGTCACTTTCCTAGCTACTTTTATTTAGTGATTTATAGCCAAAATAGATAGCGGCAGGAAACAATATTTTATGTTAATAGATTGATTACATACCCTCCTATCTGAACGTGTCTTGTTGCATGAATAAAGAACCAATTTTCTGGCTCAAAATCGATTTCAAAAATTTTTTCAAGGAGAGTAGGTTTTTATGCTATCATTTTCCTGGCTTCTTAAAATCATTAATAACATAAACTACATAGATTTATCTGAGTTATTTTAAGAAATACTGTTGTTTTCTGCAGAATATAAACGTCTTCGGTCAAAATATTAAATTAAAGTAAAGTTATATGCTATAAAATAGCGAATTTGTCATTATCCTGGCTGTCATTTTCCTGGCTTATGAATGCCAGGACATTAAAGTTTCGCCAGAAATTCTTTTTAACTGCTAATACTGTAAAGAGGGAAAGCAAATATTAACCTAATACCAAGTTTATGTATGATTGAAATATATTTGGATGTAATCAAAGTTATTTATTTATTTAATGATTGATTATTATACACAATTTTATTCTGTACATATCAGCAACAAAATTTTTTTTGTTTCTTTCTACAGTGGATAAAAAGAATTAATTTAAGCAATTTATGGTCCATCTAACATAAAGGCTTAAGTTGAGTTACTTACTATTAAGTTAAAATGACTGTTTTTTAAGCTTCTAAGATAATTTGCCATTTTCCTGGCATTCAAGGTTTGGTGAATTTCTATTTCATTTTTTTTCTCGAGCAAATATCAATAAACTACACTATAAGATATTAATAAGTGCAGCTAAAGAAGTATACAAAAAAAATTTTGGATTATTTTGAAGACTTCAAATTTGAAGAAAATGTTTGGTCCGAATTGTCATGTTTCGTGAGAATCACCCATATACTCTTTATATATGCTTTTTCAATAGATTTTTTTTAGTATTTTGTTTGAATTAGTCTCAGTTTTCTCTATTTTGTTAAAAATTAAATCTTAATATTCAATCAGAGAATCAAATCTGCGATTATTTTCGAGACACTGCATGACTAATCGGTACAAGCTTTCTGAGAATGCGAAAAAAAAAATCAAATTTTGGAAAAATTCATTTATATTCCCTGTTATGACACTGCATTTTTAGCCATTCATTATTGAAGTCAGAAACCTATGCCACCAACTCAAAATTAGAATGCCGTATTGCTGACGAAGGAGAAGGACATTTGTATGTTAGATCTAACCTATCCCATACTATGATCATAGCTAAATAACAAAAGAACTAAATGGGGTTAAGCTGCATCAAAATCAAACAAAACAAAAAAATTCGTTAATATAGTAAAGAAAACCCCTGAATTTTTTTTAACCGGGATCCAAAAAGGACAAAAAAATAAGATGTATTAAATAAATAAAAAAAAAAGAATCCATGGGAAGGAATCAAGAATAATCATGGGGTTATATCTATTTTAAAAAGATACTATAAATTCTGAAATATTCTTGCATGTCTATTAAGAAATAAGCTGTTGGAATCCGGAGTGCATCGTGGAACTCATAATGCAGAGATAACAGAATCTAATACATATATACATGCATGCAGGCGAGCAAAGAAGATTTCGTGGAACTCTTAGTTATTTAAAGATTCTGTACATTTCGATATATTCATTGTGTTTATCTAATACCAATTTAACATTCCTAACGTGATGATAATTATAATTCCCTGTAAAGTTTTCTGTTAACTTTTCCGTACTTTACACTTCTGTGTTTTAACACTTTAACATTTCTGTAAATGGTAATTTTTGAAGGTCGGAGTAATGTAATTGTCATAAATTGAGAATTCTACTTACCAAATGATGGTGCTGCTTCATAACGCAAATGAAAACCTTTTCCAAATCCAATGAATTCTGTTGTGAAAAGAAGTCTCACTACGTTTACACCAGGCTCTGTAATGATTGGACTCGGTTTGTCTTTTCCACATATCTTCGTGATCACATATTCCTGCTCATTGGCATAAACAATAAGAGCAGCCTCGGCGCAGAAGTCGTATGGATAAATGTCTACATCTACGAAAGTAAGCTTCAAACGCTACAAAAAGAGTTACGTACTGTGTTTGAAATTTTACTCTGTTAAAAATTCTAACCGTCAAGCCCGTCTGGTGCATCGAAAGGAGATTTTTCTTATACCACTCGGACAGTATGTTTTCTCACACCAATTTGCCAACCCTTTTTACATTCCCTTTTTTTTTGGGGGGGGGATGATTTTAATTGATGTCCTTAATCTATTCTAGAGACATTTTTCTAAGACTATTCTAGAGACATTTTTTACCTCTTAGGCGGGGAGAGAGTTAGTTTTCACTGGTTCGGCGCAATTACACTTTGTAATTAATATTTCTTCCGTCATGAACTAAATGAAGAGTGGCTCATAACGGAATGCAATTCTCCATAATTTAAAAAGTAGCGAAGCTGAATTTTGAAAAGAAATAAAAATTCAAGTATTAAAAAAATACATGTTTCATTTCTTCCCATTATTCCCTATATACCTTCTGCAAAAAAAAAGTAAACTTAAAAAATAAAAATTCCTCATTTTTCACCATAATTAGAAATTATCAGAAGTTAATAAGTGCCATACATATAACAGTTTTAACGTTTTGGTTACTAATTTAAATTCATATAATCGATTAAAATACGAAATTGTTATAAAAATATGCTATGAACGATAACAATATCGTTCAAAATAAAATAAGTTAAACTTGATTTCGCAATACCGCTGTTCATTTCAAATGTTTCAACTTCAGATCATTTTAAGATAAACTGTTTAAGTTTGTGATTTAAGGTACTGATATTTTAACCGATTTTCTTTTAAAGTATATAGAATACACCGAAAAGCTGGAAGATGGTACTGAATTGATTAAAAAACTAACTCGTTAAAAATATGTATGAATTATTAATTATATGTCATTAAATTTTTACATAAGTATTGTTAAATCTATTAAAAATAATAGTAGAACAAATTTACTTCAAAACTTTGAGACGCCCTTTTAAGAAAATTACTTCTTTCACAACATAAATTATCCTCTTTTTTTAATATATTGATATTTACTTAATAATTATTCGAAAATAAAGTTTTAAAGTTTTATTTTGACAGTTTAAGTAAAAATATCATTGTCAAAGTATTTTCGCATTAAGCTTACATGGTAAAAAAGAGAAGACCGAGCAATTTAATTTATTTAGTTAATCTAAAAGAATTATTTTATAAGCGGTATCTGACTCTCTTACAAGGAAGCACTTCTCCTATGTAATGTTAACAGCTGCTGATTTTGAATTTGTTCTAAAGGACACTCGTCTGGCTATAACGAAGAACTAGATGATTTGGCCAACTTCTGGTTTAATCTAAACCGATAATATTAACATTATGATAATATTAATTCGTGAAATGGTAATAAGAGTTTTCAATATTCAACTATGATTGCTTACGTATCCAACTGGAGCTGTAATTCTGTACTCACACCATAGTCCAAGAGGATAGCTTCCTTCCTTGTAAAAAGGACTGTAAATGTCACCTGACGTCCCATTAAACTCATACAGAATGCGGCATTGAAATGGTTCCTCAGCTCCTTTAGATTATTAAAAAAGGTTTCTCATGGACTTTTTATACTTTTCACAAAACAACTACTTAACGGCGTTTCACTACACCAAAGTAATATAGTGAAACACTGTAAAACATTTCTAAAGTAGCCATTTTGGTTTTACATATGTTTTAGTTACTATAGTTATTACTACAGTTTTTAATTATTCATTTTTTGTTTATTGATAACACATACATATGTATTATACAGCATATATCCTATGTATTGTACAGCACATGCATTTAACACCTACATCACAAAAATATATCTTTCCAAAAGCAAGCATATTTTTAAGAGCAGTAATTCTTTCAATCAATTGCTATTTTGTAAATTTTATATCACGTTTTGAAAAATAGCTGCATTTTAGTACTTAATTTATTTCTAATTAAAATATAAGACTGTCACAAATTCATTTTCAATTATAAAAAACTTTTATGAAAGCATTTAGAAGTGCCCAACTCTAGTTATCATGCAAAACACTACATAGAATTGACAAAGTAGCAATTATTTAAAGGAATTTGTTATAATACACTTGCAAAAATATAGATATACAATGTAAAAATGTAGATTACATCTAGATATAATACAATGTAAAAATATAGATTACATCTAGATATAATTGCATTGAAAAACTAGATATTAGAATAGAATAGATATTGAAAATGACATCAGTTTAGAAAAATAAAAAAGCCCCTGCAGAAATTACATCTAGGGTGTTAGATTATGACAGCTTTTAATGTTTAATTATTATTAAAAATAACAGAAGTCAAAACAATATCCCCACGAAATTAAATAAGGAAAAAAAAAAGTTATCGATATTTATTTAATGACTATGAAGAAGGGTGCGCCTGAAATCATTGATTGTATCGCGAAAGGAGAGAAGTTAAAAAACAATCTTTAAAAGAATTATGAGACTTTGGTGAGTTCCACCTCTCTCAGTAGTGATTCCTACGATTTAGAGCCTTTTCACCCCCCCCCCCATTCTGAATGTTTCTTTTAACTTCCTCTTCATACGAAAACCCTGTATTCACCAAAATTTTCCTTTCTTATTAAAATTTCCTTTCGAAATAATCCATGTCATTGTTATAATATTTAATTAAGGGAAACTTCAAAATTATAATGCTTCAAAAGAAACCACTATAATAACAAATTTATAACTTTCATAATTTAGTGCTAGCTTTAAACAATGAATTTGTGCTGAAAATGCCACATTTCAAATGTTTTTGTGAAAAAATAAGAAATTTTACATTTGTAACTCAAAAAGTTTATATTTTCTATTGTTATTTTATATAATTATGTATTTTATAAAATATATTTTATACATATTTTATATAATGATCACACAATAACTTAAAATTTCCCATAAAATAAGTGGAAAATGATGGAAAAAAAAGAAATTATGTATATCGAAAGAGGAAGAAATATTTCGATATGTATCTCACCTAAAACAAAAACCGCACTCTAGACAGAAGTGGGGAAAATTCCTTTGGGATATTATCACCCTATTTCTTTAAATGCGCCTAAATAAAAATATTTCCTTCCACCTAGTACCATATTCTTTACAACCTTTATTTTATTCCTTCCAGTCTTTTATTAAAGAGTAAAAGGTGTCAAATGACAAAAAAGTAATCTTTTGTTTTCAACATTTAAAAAGTAACTTGCATTGATACAAGGCTCCAATCGCGTCGTGAGTCGGAACAGATGACAATTAATTCTTCTTTGGCGAAAATACCACAAAAATTAGGTTTGTAGCCGACAGAAAACTCAGAATGTCATCGATAGCTGAATTCTTCATGATAGTTGGAGGGTGGTTAGAATTTTGATATATGATAAATTCGCTTTAGTGATTATATCGTGATAAATTCTATTTGTAGCATTGTGGAAGTGATTAAAACTTGCATTGTCATAACACAAAGATCTTTAATAGAAATTCGAGTGCTCTAGCTATTCGGCAAATGATCGAGATTCAACCATCACAAATGCGAAAGCGAGATAAAATTATTGAAATAATAACATAACTAATATAGCTTACTTACCAATAAAATACACAGAAAAAAATAAACCTATGCAACCTATAACAAGCGCACAAGAAAATTGCGCCATTGTAAAAAAATTATAATAGGTCGCAAGTTCTTCTGGAATTTTAAGAAAAAAATCAGCTTAATACTTTTAATAATAGTTCAATGAAAAATGTGTTAGGTTTCTCACACTATCAGTTCAATATGCTTCAAAATCAGGTGATAACGATAATAAGTACCGCATTACCATTTTTGTTTTTTAACCTTAAAATTGTTACTTTAATAACAAAAGTTTATTGTTTTAAAATCAAAAGTCTAAGAATATAATGAAATAAAATGTTTTCATAAAGTGGAATTTGAAACAGATTAAATAAAAGATTTTGAATGCGCGAAGCTGTTCTCATTTTTAAATGTCACTTCTAAGGTATCTTTACAAGATTATAAATAATTGATTTTCTCATAGTTACGCAAAATAGTTGCAAAATTTTTTGTTGTTAATGATTAATGAATTTTTAATAATAAGGTGTTTCTTAGCTTGAACTTTAATCTTATTTATTTTACGTTTAAATGTCAGAAATTAATTATAAGATTGAGTTTCTTAGCTGTTTTTTTTTTAATGTTTATACTAGCTGAATTGCTACTGGTTGAAAAAAAGTAAATAATCAATTGATCAGCACTACGAAATCCTACACAAAATCCTCAAGGACATAAACCGATACAATTTATAAACTAGAAATAATTCCATTTCTTATATTAATTCTTATAGTTTTCCGTTCCAGGCGGCTTTAAGTGATTAAATCAAGCAGAACACGTTCTTAGTAATTCATTCCATCAAAATAAGGATCATTTTCCACGAGGTTGTTTGCTCGAGGCCAACTCATGGTACTCTAAATTTGCGAAAATCAAACTATTTTCACCAGAACTTATCCCTTTCGAGGAGTATCACAGTAACCATTTTAAAATTGCACAGTATTGGTGTAATATACCAAATACATAAACATTGATATCTTTGTACTTATATTAGCGTATTTGTAACTAATTAAAATTGCGAGAAGTAAAACGATAGCAGTCGTTACCAAAATAAATTAAGCATTATTCGCTTCAATAATAATAACTTCTCGTAAACCAGAGGTCGAAAAAAGTCATTAGTCAATACAACCAATTATCAACGATATAAATCTCTTTCAAGAGCCACAAACTTAAAATTTGTAGGTAAGTATATTGTAATTAGTGTACTCCTACGCTGGCTTTTACTCAATTGCTGCATCTTCATTCACACTCGTTTTGCGTATTTTCCTTTGTATGTCCAGTCTATATGTTAAAACGACACTCAACACTATATTTTTCGTCTCATATAGTTTGCCCCTTCTAAATTCAAAAAATACACCTAGAAGTTTTTGTTAAACAACATAAATCTATCTCCTCTATCCCAAATAGATTTAATGTAAGAAATATTTTGTAATTTAGATTTTCAGAAGACGAAATGGACTTTGATAAAAGGAATGAAAGGAAAAAAAGCACTAATATATATATATATATATATATACATATATATATATATATATATATATATATATATATATATATATATATATATATATATATATATATATATATATATATATATATATATATATATATATATATATATATATATATATATATATATATATATATATATATATATATATATATATATACATATATATCAAAATTAAATCATTTTAACTATCACTTCGGTTTGGGCCGTTGAGCAAAAATTTAATGTAGTTAAAAAAATTTTTTAGAAATGTACTAATTATTTCAAAAAATATTAATTTATGAAATTTTTTTTCTGAATTTAATCTTTTTTAGTTACAACGATAGCATATTTTCATATGAAGAGGTAAGAACATTTCATGCGCTCGTTAAACTTGTAGTGAAAGAAAAACGTCGGAAGCATGCAGACAGTTTGAAAACAACACAACCTATATTCACAGTTTATTAACTCTAGGAGAGAACCATCTATTTTATTTTCCAATTCTTTATAAAGAGGTATCGAAAAATTGAATTCTTACACTAAAATTGGAGGAGTTTATCCTTCTTATGATCTTTGACAGGAGACTTAGAACATAGCAGTCACAAGAGATACGAATTTATTGAGAAAAAACTTAGATTTATTTTAAAATTCCAACATCTTTTTCAATGTCCAAACCCCATCAAAAAAGGTTTTAAAAAAATATTCCCCGATAAGTAATTAAGACTATTTTAGTTCAACTAACGCACTGTTTATAAATGTGTTTTTATTAGTATGGAAATTTTGAGGTGAAAATATAATGAACATGGTTTGAAAGAATAATCTTCTTAAAGAAGCAAAAATCTAAAAAGTATCTCCCAGCAATAAAAGATTTCAAAATCTAACTTGTAACCGAAAAAACTCCCGTCTCCTCATACCAAAAACTAGTTGTAAGTACGCTTTATGATTATTATGTATTTCATTTTGAATTTGTTATTTTATATAATGGTAAAGTAGAACTTTGATTTTATAATAAATTTGGCTGGAAAAAATTTCTCCCATCCAAAAAGAATTTAAAAATCATCCCCATTATATAAACGAATGACAAAAAGTTTGTATTTTTTAAAAAGTCTAGTATTTTTTTTTACAAAAAATCTCTTTTCAACTCTTGAAATATTAATTCTATTGGCTAAAAGTGTTTTGTCTCATTCCATTATATGAAAAAAATACATAAGAAAACAATACCTCAATTATCGGTATGTGCCGGTAAGATGGGTAAAAAAGCACAAGTGCGAAATTCTGCTTTCTCTACATAAAATGCTTATAACTTCTAAACTACAATACAATAACTCGAACTACAATACAATAACTACAATAACTCGAAATACATCGAAAAAGGCATAAAACAGCCTTTTAGAATAAATTCAATTCTCCTTAAACCACCCACATTGCCTTAAAAAAAGTGAGGGTGGAAGGTATATAGGAGAGTGGAGGAGTTTTCACAAAATAAAGCTTTGATAATAACATAATAAAGTTTTTTCTCAAAAAAATATATTATATGGCAAACAATTTTATATTACAAAATATGAACGAAAACTGTCAAATAGCTCCTGAAAAATTAAATTTTGACTACACGACTTTTTTAAAATTTGATTTTTAAGGAGCTATTTGACAATTTCTTTCATACTTGCTATATAAAATAAAGTTCTTTTAAATTATGCAAAAGTTTGTCAATTCAATTTGATTTTCATTATCATTAAATGACATAAAAATAATAAACAATTAATAAAAAAAAATTCTTGCATGGAATATTCTATTTGGGTATAAGAATTTTATAAGAGTGAGTGAAAATGTGTGAATTCACGTTAGAAAGTTATCGAGGTATTTTAGAACACACTAAAGATAAAAAAGAGCTTTCGACTGCTCTCCTGACAAAACAGTCAGTGGCGTAGCGAGGGGGGAGCAAGGGGGGGCATCATGCCCCGGGCGCTACACACAAAGGGGCGCCAAATGGTCAGCAAAACAAAAAAAATTGTTGGATGATTTTAATTTTTATTATAATTTATTTCTGGAAAATATATTTTAAATTTAGTGCCGGTGAAATATAATAAATGTTAATTCGTAAATAAAAAGGAACACTAATCAAACTGTAATAATATATTCATAATAGAAATGACACGTCTTTTCCACTGGGCTGACTCGACCTGTGTCTGTCAGCACTTCCTTATGGCATCTACGCTGTGTGGTTACATATATTATCCCCAAATATTTGCAGTGTACAAAGTACAAACATCAGTGTACAAAGTGTTTGTATGTTTGTACAGTGTACAAAGTACAAACATTCTTTCTTTCAGAACACTATTTATTTTTGTTTCTATAAACGCAATGTAGCTTACGCTTGTTATTTTAAAACGATAACAATAGCACTTTAATGTACTTATATGTACAGTCACGGAAAAAAGTATCCCGAAAATAACAACTAAAAGATTGTCTATTTTTTAATATAGATACTTCTCAGACACACAACAAATACAGCGTTTTGCTGTTTCTAGGAAAGGACACAAACGCCGTATTTGTTCTGTACCTGAGAATTATCCGTTTCAAAAAATAAATGATTCTTTATTTGTTACTTTCCGGATACTTTTTTCCGTGACTGTACAGATCCGTGACACTTGCGACTGGTTGTGGAATTCCGCTACAAGTTAGGTAAATACCCGAAATATTAACGTTTAAGTTATTTTGTGCTTGTATTTTTCAGTTTTGCGTCATTGTCATCGCGCTCTGCTTAGAATAAAAATGAAATGTTATTAAATGTTATAAGTTTAATGTTAGCATAAATTTTAGTGTATATTTCACTGTGTTGCTACCTTTCAAGTTCAAGGCATTCTTGGTTAGTAATAAAACAAATAAGATTACTTACTACATCTACTCGACGATTCTATTATTCAGTGAATAGGGTATGAAAAAATTTGAAATGATCAACTTTGATGATATTATTGATAAATTTGCTTCATCAAAAGCGGAAAATTTATACATAGTAATTAGTTTTATTAATGTATTATAATCATATTATTAAATATATGTATCTCCTTAGAGATAATAAATATTTACTTTTTTATTGTTTTAAAACTGCGTGCTTTTAAAATATTTCTTTATAAATATGTAAAATAAATAATAGGTATCTTTTGAACTAATTCTAGATGATCATATACATTTCAAAATCTAGTCTTGTTTTCTCAACTACATTTTTTGTCACAATTTTAATGCCTAGCTTGAGCCTATGACTTTATTTATTTTACTTTATTTATTTATTACTTTGCGAGTATATTTTACTTATAATATTAGATGATTTTCGAATGGGGGGGGGCGGGGCGCTATAAAGGTATTGTGCCCCGGGCGCGAGTTAAGCTCGCTACGGCACTGAAAACAGTGAGACCATATTTTCTAGATTGCGGCTACCTTTCAATCATTAAGATTGAGTACGAGAAAATCAGCAGGTCTAAAGTTATTTTTGGTGTTACAATTCTTTCTAAGAACTGTACATGCATGCAAAAGCATGTATGTACAGTACACAATTGATTTTTTAAAAAAATCCAATCCCATCCCTGGTTTACGTCTCCATGGAAGGAGTTTTCTGGCAGGGACAGAAAAAAGCTCTAGTACCGTGATTTGCCTAAAATAATTAGAAAGATGCCATTATAATTCATTTACCTGAAATGAAATTATGATTGTGCTAAATCTCATCTCTCGCACTCCTAATGCCTGATGTTAGCAAAGAAAAAAAAACTATACTGAGCTCTTTTATTCAGCGGAAAAACATAAAGCGAGGCTAAAAAAAGGTATTTGCATTCCTGGAAGTAATAAAACTTTATTTGAGGAATAACAGAAAATAATGCGACTTCTTTTATTTGTCTAAAGTACTCATATATTAATGCATGAAACGGCTGAGGTTTCATTTCTATTAATAAGCTAGGGTTCTTCGCAGAAAGAACTTTCAAGTAGTATCGCGCATGAGCAGATGTTCTGTGCACCGCAGTTACTACGAAAAATCTACAGAGATTGTGCAAAATATACGTGCTACAAGAGAAGAGTATACGAATGTACATAAATATGCTAAAACATTATTTTGGGTGGAAAATTAACGTTCATTTGTCCAAGTAAATAAATATTGTAATTAACAATAAGTAAATTCTTTAAAAATGCATTTTTTTAAATAGTGTCTGGTAATAGAGTAGTTGTATGATCTGGATTAGAAACAATTTGTTTCTGAAGATCGATGTCATTGGCTGGAAGAAAACTCTCGTCTGTTTGCTTTTGTTCTTTTATCCAAAATCTTGTCATTGGACTGAGGCACTTTGAATTGAAATTAATAGCATTTTTGTTCCATCCTAAAATGGAAGCAATTTGAATTATCCATACACAAAAGAAGAAACAAGTTAAGGTTAAAATAAAGAAAGAAAAGAATGCAAAATTATTATTTGTCCCCATAATATAATTCTATTTTTCAATCGATATAAACCTATTCGTCGTCTCTAACGGTTGGTTTTATTTTATGGACTCTCAGAAATAAAAATAGATCAGTTTGAAGGGAAAAGAAATCATCAAGGAAGTTACAAATATCTTTTTAGAAAATTTACTTATTTTCTATTGCGCTTTTTGAAAGTACAACACATCAAGATATTCAACATACAATGAATAATTATTAAAATCGCCCCTCATACGGAATAACATAAATAAATACGTCACAAAAATATGCTTTAAAGATTAATATAAGTAGAGATATTCTTATCCAGCCTTTTGGAAGTATTTGTTTGCTTTTTCCAATGTAAATGTACTGCTAAAAATTGTAGTGCACCTTGGGTGCCGATAATTTTTACCGTAAAATTTTACGAAACAAAACATCTGACATACCGTAATTTTTACAATAATATTTATTTTGAAATAACTGAATCACTATAATTTAATAGTTGAGAGTTAATACCTGCGGCCTTCACCTGGTGCCCCCTCTGGATACCCATCACTGGGTAACTAAATGGCAGGCAAACTCTATGATGCACCAGGGTAAAACTTGTGATACAGCATCATCCGTCGCGCCAGTTAACAAGGGATGAGTCCAGGAATAAGGCAGAGGTTCCTGTTTGAAGAGTTCACTACAGTCTGCAGTAGCATATGGTAAGCCCTCGGATGAGCCTATTGTTAATACCGCTGCTTTGCAGGCTCCTTGATATTAATGCTGGTGAGGAGGTGTCCAAAAGCACAAGACGTGCTTCTGTTGGAGTCTCTGGTTCCGGTCAGAGACAACAGGGGACAGTTTGCCTGGAGTTGCTGGGCTGTACATAAGACAGCGAAGGAAACTTAAGAAAAAGTTGAGGGCCACTGAGAGGAGTGGCGGAGCTAAAAGGCCTACTGATGCAACGCCCTCCCCAAGTGTTCCAACCCAAATTGGAAAGAAGCCAAGAGAGGATGTTGTTCCTTGGAGAAGAGCCCTATCCAGGGAAGTGGTCTTTCTCAGTATTGATAACCAAACTGGAGTGGGGGACCCAACTGGGAGCTTCCAATCTGGAGTTACTTTTGCCCATGCAACCAAATCAACCAAAATTGCTGTTATCATGAAGGATATTCCTTTGGACAAACTTCCTATGGGAGATTCTGGTAACATTCTCAGGAGGATCTTAGAGATGACTGACGCCATTCCCTTTGGTGAAAGGATGCTTGAGATCGTCAGCACCAACTTACTCAGAGGGGCTCTTATTCTCCAGTGTAGTGATTACACGGTGGAGTGGATCAAGAGCCACTTTAACGAAAAATTATTGAGTGACGTCACGCTTAGCTCTAAGCTCTGATGAATTGTCCAAGCCTGTGAAGGTGGTCTTCAAGACCAAAGAAAAGTTCTCCGATCAGGGCACCTTATTAAGACGTCTTCAGCGACTCTACCCAGGGTTGAAGTCAACGAAATGAAGAGTTTTACCGAATGCTGCAGGACCGGCACTTCTAGATGGATCTTTGAGGTTGAACCTGAAGGTATGGAGGACATAGTGGGAGCCGACTATAGGGCTTCCACTGGTGTGGATCATGGAGTCTTCAAATTCATCCACGATCCTAATAAGAAAAGAGTAACAGAGGTTCCAATGACATCGGGTGTCCTCTCTGTCACACCGGAACGCCAGGAGTGTATCAGAAGGAGGAACCCTGGGGGGGGGGGCAATTCTCCTGATTCTAAGGTAAGTTCAATTGGCCCTCGCTCTTGATTTATCGGATCTATGGTTGAACTCTGAGTCGGATATAACTTTATGACCTGTTTCACCAGCATCTATACTTGGTATTGACGAAACAATAAAGCTGTTAAAGAGAGATCTTTCTTCTAAATCCAACCTGGATAGGTAGTTTTTATTCTGATTTTTCCTTATCTTTAACCAATCGAGACAACAGTAACAATTAAAGTTGGTCAAATTAATCTCCATCAAGGCATTGCTGCATCTAGCCTATCGGCTGAATGATGGAGATTTAGATATTGCTCTTATACAAGAGCCTTGGATTCGAAAGGGTAGAATTATGGGCCTCAACGTGAAGTGTTTTAATACTTTTTATGATACCCTTGTGACCCTCCCAGGGTCTGCATATTGGCTGGGTGTAATTTAAATTTCCTTTACATTGTCAACTTTCTATATAGGGACTTAGTTGTAGTAAAGTTAAAGTTCTATGGCAAAGAAACAGTGTCTGACTTTGTCATCGTGTTTGCCTATCTTCCTTATGAAGAGAAAGACCCATTAGCTGATGTTGCCAAAGCAATAATTGGCCGCTGTAGTTCTAGCTGCAGACTCATCTTTAGCTGTGATACGAATTCTCACCAAATAGTGTGGGGTAGTAGTGATTGTAACCAGCGGGGGTTTGTATTAATGTAACATATTTCATTTTATAACTCATATGTCCTCAATAAAGGCAGCGAACCCACCTTTGTTACGAGTAACAGAAGGGAAGTTATTGATCTATTGTTCTTACTTTATGTATTCTGATTGGAAGGTATCTGATGGAGCCACTGCTTCAGATCACCAACTAATTACCTTTTCTATTAAAGACCTCACTGAACTAAAGGTCACAAGGAGGGATCCCAAAATAGTTCCTAGTAATAGATTGTGATTCCTTCTGGACAACCCTGTGAAAAAAATTGGGAAATCTAGCTGGTAAGTATAATAATGTTAAAGATATTGAATGGATTCTTGACCAAGAGCAATAGATCATACTCGATTCATATTATATTTCTTGTAATGTTACGTCCACTAGTTCTTCAAAGCGAGATCCTTACTGGTATTCTGAGCTTAGTAAAGTACGTAAGAAATGTAGGAAGCTATTTAACAGAGCAAGGAAATCTGGAGAAGGGCAGTCATATCGTAACGCTCTAACTATCTATAATAAGGTTATTAAAGATGCTAAACGTCGCTCTTGGCAGACTTTCTGCGATGGTATTAACACAATTTTTGCCACCGCAAAGCTGGCTAAAATCGTTACAAAGATTATATTTGCAAACAAAATGCTATCTGTCTTATGAACGAAAAATATAGTGAGTCAGAGAAAGAGGCTTCTAGAGAATTACTTAAAGCTCACTTCCCTGGATCTAATCCTGTAGAAAATTAATATCTTTAGAACTACTTGTAGTATAAATGGTTGGGAGGCGTCCAAGATGGTGATCTCCTATGAAAAAGTCGTATGGTCTATTAAATCTTTTAAGTCTTATAAGTCACCAGGTATGGATGACATCATGCCTATAATGCTACTACTGATCTAGCTACCCACCGATGTTGTTTAGCAAATTATAGTGGGATATTTTTTCGACTAAAAAAGGAATAAAAATTCATCTTCTACTCCTAAACCTCATCGAAAACATTATGTAAATACTCAAGGCATCTCCGGTGAGTCTTTTCCGGGCCCTGGGAGCCCTTTATTTCATGTTTTAATTTTTTAAAATCGACGTTCCATTGATTAAGGCTTAATGCATAGGATCGCCATCTTAACATGTACTTTAATGCAATTTATTTTTATCGCTAACATTCAATACTTATAATTATTTCAAATTGTATCTATTTTTATATCTGCTTGCTCATTTCAATGCTAAATGCGATTCTCTATAAGCCAATTTACTTTTTATTAAATTTCGGCGATCATAATACTATTTTTCAGTAACTTTAATATTAATTGTCATTCTAAGGTATAGGCCATCGCTATGTTAAACTTTTATTGTTTTGTACTCTGACTTTGAGAAGCATTTATATAGGCTTAAATGTTATTGCATATTCTAAATTTTTTATATGTTGTGCCCCAACTCTTGCTTAATGCAGAGATACTTGTTTCAAAATTTATAACCCACCACTTATTTTATTATTGATTTTCTATTAAACCTCTCTTTTCACATTTTCGCCGTTCTATTTCCAAGCAAAATATCAACAATATTTTGTAAACAAACTTAAGTAATGATTACAATAACAGTTAAGTTCTTATCATCACGCCACATCCAACTTTCAAAAATTATTTTTCATTTTAATTGACCGTATGCAACAACATTTTCAATTAGTTTATCTTTCTTTAAATTATACCAATTAATCTCAGAGTCAGTGCATAAACAAAATTTAGTATTGCTTCTAATATAATTTTTACATATACTATTGTTTTGCTGCATTTACTATATACATTGTATGCTTTATCTATTAAAAAAATTTTGTGTGCACTGTTGTCTCTTATTACCTTCTTACACGTATATTTACGTCAAGCCAATATTCCTCTTGGACGAATTAACCAAATAGGCAATTCTAGGCTATCCATCTCAACTGTCTACAAGCCTCAACTTGCATAGCAACCATATTAGAAGGGAAATACTGACAGCCACCATTTTAGGTTAGTCATTTATTTACCTATTGTAGTCTACCATAGCGTTGGCCAACCATTGTCTAAGTTCCTATTATGTTTATTGGTACTTGTTATCTCGCCAATCTAACTTTTTCTTTTAACCATCGCCAACCTGGTTTCTCTTTTACGATACTTTTCTTTTTCCCTCATCTAATCGGATCATATTAATCTTATAACTTTTTTCCCATTTCTGCACATTGCTAGCACCCCCCACTTCCTTCTTCTCATCAAATTACTATAATGACTTTTTTTATATCTACTCATTGTCTTCCTAATTGGTAAATATCAAAAGACCACAACTCCATTAAGTTTTTTTAGCATCTCCGCACACTGTTAGCACCGACCAAATAAATTTTTATTTGTATCTTAGCAAGTTTTTAGCATAATTTCTTCCTTCCACTCCTTCACCCCCGCTTCTCTCATAAAAAAAAAAAAAAAAAAAAAAAAAAAAAAAAAAAACATTATCACCCCCCCCCATAAATTTAGAAACTGTTTTTCGGTAATTTAAATTGTTGTCATCTGGGTTTCACTAAATTAAAATATTTCTTTACCCTCATCTAACCTAATCTCATTTATCTTACGATTTAATAATCACCTTCGCACACTGTTAGCACCTATCCAACTCTTCTTCGTAATCTTTTTTCTTATAATAATAATCTTTCTCATAATCATAGCTTTTTCAACAGGGAATTTTCAAAAGACAACAATTTAATTACCAATAACTGGCACCTCCGCACATTGTTAGAACCTACCACTTTTATTTCTTTTGTCCCGAAACAAGAAATAACCAAAAACTTCCACCATCACTACTTCACCCCCATTTCCCCCCATCCCCCCATTTTACCCCCCCCCCCAAAAAAAAAAGAAAAGAAGGAAAAAAATTTACTGGTCAAAATCTTTAACTTTATGTTTGTCAGTACTAGTTTTCTCGTCAATTAAAGAAAATCTTTTTTCGTTAAAATTGTCGTCATCTTGGTTTCACTAAAACAAAATATTTCTTAACCCTCATCTAATCAAAAATCACCTATCCTACGATTTTATAAGCACTTTTGCACACTGTTAGCACCTCCTAAATTCTTCTTCACATTAACTTTTTTTAATAGTAATAATATTTCTCATAATCATTGTTTTTTTTTTCAACAGGAAATATAAAAATACATCAATTTTATTACCATTAACTGGCACCTCAGCACATTGTTAGGACCTACCACTTTTATTTCTTTTGCCCCTAAACAAGAAATAATCAAAAACTCCCATCATCATTACTTCACCCCCATTTTCTCCCCATTCCCCCACCCCCCCTCCAAAAAAAAAGATTTAAAATCCTTTTTTTATCAAACTGTTGTTTCACACTAACAACTGGCGGTGGTTAAAGCCAAATTAATGGGACGTCACTTATTTATAATTAAAGTATAAAAACATCTTAACATCTCAAACATCTCATACTTTTCAACTTATTAATCCAATCCAATTCTAATATATTCTAAGTTGATCAAAAGGGAAACCAAAAGGGTTCCGGGAGAGACTCACTGCAGCCACTCATTAAGCGAATAGAAAAACTTCTAGGCTATTTGAATCTAGCAATTGCTATTTCTGAATATACTCAAAAAAACAAACATTTGACTATGGACAAAGCACCTGATTTTGACATCAACTTTACTCCAGCAAGATCTACAAGATCGCAAACTAGATCCCAACGAACATACAACTTTGACAAAGAAAATATTACTTCTTCAACACCCAAGACAACAAGGAAAACCTCAAACATTCCTAGGCCATCTCTTAAGACTAAAGGCCACCAACAACATCCACAAAACAACGTCTCTTCACAAGATGAGAATATTACGCATCCTCTTCAAAACATACTGGATATCATACCATCTGAAGATCGATTAGGAGATCATGATACTGATCAAAGATCCTCCTCCTCCATCTCAACAACTGAAGTAATCCAAATCCCAATCTCAACTTCATCAGTTACAAAACAGGAAATCAGAGACATCATCAATCTCCTAGAAAAAAACATCACTTCTATGACTTCAACTAAATTCAACCTAGCGAAAAAAACCCGAATGGCATGCCTGAACGCCTTAAACAGACTCAAAGAACTAACTGCTTCACTGGATTTTCCAACAGTAGCCAACATTCACAGTATCGAAAATGACCATCAACAGTTGAAAGAAATAGTACCAATTGTTATAAAGGAAACACATCATAATTCAGAGAAATTAAACTCGATAGAAGATAAGCTGGATATTATTAGCAAACGACTACAGACACTCGAAAACAATTCTCCACAACCGAACAGCGACCCACGACCTCCAATACCAATAATAATAGAAGAGACACCTGATCAATCAACAGACACGTTACTACAACAAATTCAAGAAAATCAACCAAAACTAAAAGTAAAAAGAATCTACAAAAATAAAAAATACCTGGAATTAAAATTTCACGACACACAATATAGAGATCATGCCTATTCTGACTTACGAAATTCTGGATTTCAAGTAAAAGACAAAGAGCAGAGACAACAATCCTTAATCCTCCTGAATATTCCTCACACCTTTTCTGTCGACGAAGTATTTTCAATCCTCAAGGAATCAACAGCTTTTGATGAAAATACTGATACAATGAATTACATCAAAGATATACCACACAGACGAGACGAGAATAAAAGACACATTGTAATAAAAGCCAACAGGAAAATCTCTTACGAATTACTACAGCTACATACTTTCTACGCAGGAATGTTCAAATGTTTTATCAAGAAAAGAATAATTTTACTCCGCTGCCGTAAATGTCAGGAGATCGGACACCATCAGGACACATGCAAAAACCAACATGACATCTGCGAGAAATGTGGTTATTCTGGTCACACAATCCACCAATGCGAATCATCGACAGACTATTGCATCAACTGCTACTTTAGTAACAAAGATCATCATCAGAATCTAGACTGCCATCATAGAACTTCTTCAGCAACTTGTCCCACCTACCTTCACAAACTTCAACTACTCCGCAACCAGAACATCGGTAATCTCCTATACTAAAATCAAAATACTCATTACAATAATTAGCCTAGCCTTTAGTGTTTTGAATATTAATTTTCCCCCACTTAAAAAACTTTCATTCTTTTCTTTTTTTTAATTATTTTAATTGCAACAATTATTTAAGCTATTAAAACATTGTTATGTATTTCATTCATAATATTCTCTTATTTACATGCTTTTTTTTTTTTTTCTTTTTCATAGCTATTATTTTAGTTCTAATTACTTTGTTATGTATTATACTCATAATAATATTCTATTCACTAGTTTTTTTTTCTTCTTATTTTTCTTCTTTTCCCTTTTCTTTTTTTTTGTAATAATATTCTCATTCTATATATTTTTAATAGTGTTCTTATTCTATTTTATTTTTACAACATTAATATGTTTCTCTCCCTTCATATTATCCAGTAAATTGTGAATCTTTTTTGTTTTTTTTTTGTTTTGTTTATTATTATTTCCTTCTTCAAAAACAGTATCTTGTTAATCAATAATTGATTAGTTAAATAGTATGTTCTGCAGCATTTACTTCAGTAGTAATTTACTCTTAAATTTTATTCTTAACATTTATGTATATGCAATGTATTAAGTCATTTATTATCAAATATGTCACTGCAAAAACAAGGCCATCGACGACTTTTTTTTAAATTTCTAGGATGCATAAATTTCTTGTTTCAGATCCAAAACAATGATTCATCAAAATTTAAACTTTATTAATTACACAAAATATTTTACGAAAATAATTGACATCCCTCAACTTTTAATCCTCCAGATCAATTTACAAAGATCCCACGACGCAATGAGCGTCCTTCAAAAAACAACATTAGACCTAAAAGTGGACATGATCTGTTTTCAGGAACCGTATTGCTCGAAAAAACAAATCCTAGGCTTCCTATCGGACTGGAAAATATTCCATTCAAAAAACAACAAATCCGGAATTTTCCTAATCAACAAAAACCTAAACCCCCTGCTAATCAAGCAAAACACAAACTCAGTCTCAATTTCTATAAACTCAAACAATTCTACTCCCCTAATAATTAATTCTTCATATATCTCACCAAAAGACAATATAGACGATCTCTTAATAGAACTCCAACAAATTACCGATAAATATTCAACAAATTCTAAAATTTTATTTTGCACAGACTCTAATGCACACAACATACAATGGGGGTACAACACAAACGATGAGCGTGGCGATTGTCTATCAGACTTCCTAGAAGCAAATAACCTTTATCTCTTAAATAGCCCTAACGCCCCACCCACTTTTCAAACACTGCATATCCAAGGATGGCCCGATCAAACATTTACCAACTCAACATCTCTAAAAGACTATACTGATTGGCAAGTACTAGAAATTTTCAACAACTCGGATCATAAATATATACAAATAAAAATAAACAATTCCCTCGAAATCTCTTCTAATACTAGATTCAAAACAAAATTTGGCAATCATTTAAAATTTATAACACTCTTGAAGGAACATGAAAAATCCATATCTTCTAAAGTATCAGACATTAAAAACTCAAAAGAACTCAATAACTTCACCCTCATTCTAATAAAAACAATCTTCGACACATGCAAAAAAAACATACAAAATAAAAAATTTCTACTCCAACAAAAAGGAAATCAGCTGGTGGACTCCGAATCTTAGAACTCAAAAAAATAAAATTGTAGCAATCCGGAAAAGAATCCAGAAATCGGGAAACCCACTAATTGAAATACAACTTATGATTTATTTTAAAAAAAGAACGCGCCAAACTAAAAAAAATGATCAGATCAGAAAAATCAAAATCTAGGAAAAAAATTTGCGAAACAGCTAAAAATATTTACGGTGCCCATTACAAGTTTGCTTTTAAAGACAACCCCCACCCAGCTCCTTTCCACACCATACTAGAGACAAACAACTTCAAAACAGAAGCAACCAACTATCTCAATAAAATTTTTCCGAATGAGAATATAGTGCCCCAAACTCCTCTTTTCTTCAAAAACAGGGTCCCAGACCCCCCAATAACAAAGCAAGAACTTTTAAATGTCACAGATCAATGGAACAAACACAAAGCCCCAGTTCTTGATGGTATTGATAATATCATCATTAAAAACCTTACAAGACATTTCACCAAACTAATCCTAGACTTTTTTAACGCATGCTTAAAATATTCAACTTTCCCAGATTTTTTTAAATTTGGTCAAATGCTATTTTTCCTCAAGCCTGGTAAGGACCCACAACAGATAAATTCCTACCGTCCAATTACCCTCCTTTCCAATCTAGGAAAATTACTCGAAAAAATAATAGCCAAACGGATCACTTTCCATATCGAATCAGATAATCTTTTAACTTCAAATCAATTTGGTTTCAGGATAGGTAAATCAGTTAACTCAGCACTACAACACTTTAACAAAGTCCTCACCTCACAGAAACAACAATTTAATCACACGGCAGCCATATCTCTAGACATTGCAGGAGCCTTTGACAACACCCAATACCATCTAGTATACCAGGAACTAACAAAATCTAACATCCCGGCAAACCTAGCAAAAACCCTTATTAACATTAACAACAATAAAAAAATTTCACTTCCGCACCCTATTACCAACTCATCGAAACTTATTCCGCTTGGAAACGATTCCGATCGAAAACTAGCTTTCATCGGATTGCCAATTTCGTGAAACCCACTTTGCCGTAACATGAGCATATCGGAATCCGGAATCGAAATCGCCATTCCACACGATTCCGGTGAAATTGAAGTTTGTAGGCGGGGCTAACTTTGACCAATTAGAAAATTATTATAATTCTAATTTATTAATCTGGCAACGATATGTTTGTATTCTCTACTTCTATGCGAGTTAAAATCGCATTAACTTGAAACTGAAAGCTTAAAAATTCATACATTTTCAACAATTTTGTGTTCTAAAAGTCAAGTTTTTATTTTATTTTATAACCGTCGTTGAACAGCCGACCCAATTTCATGGGTTTACGACTACTTACGTTCAACTCCGTAGCCTTGTAATTTTGAACCAATCCAGAAGACAAGGAAACTCCTGGATCAGTACCCCCAGAGGTATTGATTTGTTGTGGGAACATGGAGGACTTTGAGACTCGACAGATTTAACGTGCATCAGTCACCATTTACTACACGGGGAGTCTTCGGCCGGCGAGGATCGAACCTACGACCTCTTGGATACGGGCCCAGCGCCCTACCGACCAGGCTATCCCGGCCCTTAAAAGTCAAGTTTGTGTTTATTTGAAGTATAGAGAGTAGTGTAGAGTGAAATTACAACGTAGTATTTTCAAATGGCTTCACGTACAAAATTAATATTCGCCTCCAAACAATGATTGTGGAATACCTAGAAAACAATCCAGATTAAAATAAAGGAAGCCTTACCGGCATATCTGGCGCAATTACCACTATAAATATTAAATACCACGTCACTACTATATAAGACATGTTAACTTGCATCCATCTTAAAATACCATAAGATAGTTGAAGAATAACACAGTTGATAGTAAAATATCCACACATGCATTTTCCAAGCAATGTAGGAAATTCTAATAGCTAACTGTGGTACTTCCTTTTTTTATCTAAGATTCTATTGTTTTTTGTACATATTTTTTTTATGTAGCTTTTGTTATTAATTTCCACAATCCGATATTATTCCTTTCCACAACTGAATTTCGCCTATGAGTAACACCATTTTAAAAAAAAACTAATTTCCAATCTAAATTAATTTCTAAACTTTGTTGTCGGGATATTGGAATACCCAAAATCTTTTAAGCCGATAGATCTTTCTCTTAATAGTGTTTCGATCACTCTCTTCAGCAATAGCTGGCTGTATGACGGAAAACAGCGCCATTTTGTTCACTGAAATAAGCAAACTCTTATCGGAATCTAGATTTTGCTTACTCTTAAACCTGCCGGAATGGGATTCGTAATAATTTCGCATCGGAATTTAGTTCCGAGCTGAATCAAGAGCTCGTAATACGACTTAACTGACATTCACGGATTTATGACGTCACGAGAGTTTCATTTCGATCGGAATCAGATTCCGTGAAGCTGCTAATAGGGTCCCTGACCCCAGAAGGCTTCGTTACAATAGACGTCTACAAAGGTTGTCCGCAAGGTTCTTGTACTGGTCCGCTACAATGGAACTTATTCTTTAATGATCTTCTTAAAAACTCTCCCTTCACCGACAACTTAATAGCGTTTGCCGACGATCTTATCATAATCACAGGCGGTAAAACGAGAAAAGAACTCGAAACAAAAAGTAACGATATCCTATCCAAAATAGAACAATGGCTTTCATCAAGATTTCTTAAACTCTCCCTCAGCAAATCCTCGTTTACCTACTTTAACTTTTCAAAAAGAAGGAAGGCCCATTTTAAAAATATTCAATCAATCTATAAAGGGTTCAAACATCTTCAAATATTTAGGAGTCAACATAGACAGAGGACTAAACTGGGGCTCCCACTCGAAAATACTTAAAGAAAAATCAGCCAAACTCCAAAACGCACTTAGAAAAATAGCTTCAACTAATTGGGGAATAAATAACGAATCTAAGAAACATCTCTATAAAACAATAGTGATTCCAACAATCCCCATGGAGCGAATCTTTGGGCCCAAAGCATCTCACCTCGATTGGAAAGAATTCTCACGACAATACAAAGGAAATTTCTCTTATCCATATCTAGAGCATATCACTCAACGCCAACTTCTGCCCTTCTTTTAATTACACATCTTCCTCCTTTACACCTCGAAATTCAAGCAATAGCAAAAAAAATAAATATCATACAACTAAACACAGATTCATCCTTTTTAGATTCACACTTCCGAGTCAGCCAATACGAATCGTATTTCTATGGACTACAGTTCCATCCAACCAACACAATAAACCACAAAGTAATAACCTAAGAAACATATGACATCACTTCAAAGAACTTGATTCGACACAACAATTTTTTCACAGATGGTTCTAAGCAACCCTCAGGAACAGGCTTTGCCTTTGCCAGTAACTTAACGGAAAAAAAAATTCAAACTTGACGACAACAACTCCATCTTCCAGGCTGAACTTTTAGCTATCTATGAATGTCTAAAATTCATTAACGCTTCTAATCTGCAAACACAAAAAACAAAAATTTGGTCAGACAGCAAAACCGCTCTCCAATCGATCCTAAAACCCAATAACAGAAATCTCACAATAAAGAACATTTGTACACTCCTCCATACTTCAAACACGAAAATTAAATGGATTAAAGCTCATGATGATTACAGAGGTAACGAATTGGCGGACAAACTTGTAAAAGAAGCGGCAAACTCGAAAGAAACAATTTATCCTCATCCATTTCCAAAGACATTCCTAAAATCAGAACTAACTAAAATAATCAACAAAAAATGACAAAAATATTGGAACATGTCAAATACTGGAAGAAGATTATTCAACCTTTATAAAGACATTCATTCCCTAAAGAAAAAAAATTTAACGAAACAGGAAATATGGTTCCTGACAGGTCATGGACCATTTCCAAAATACTTCTACTACCTAAAAATAACAAAAACAGATAACTGCACATGTGGTAAAACAGGAGACCCCGACCACTATCTTCTAGAATGCCCCCTTACCATTTCTTGGCACGCGTCAAAACCCTACTCGAATTTCATCAAAGAATGGAGAATTTCATTCATTACCAATAAAATCTTAAACAAAAAACTTCATGGTGTCATGAACTTTCTAGCAGAGAATGATCACCTCATAAAATTCTTAAAAAAAAAAAAAAAAAAAAAAAAAAAACATTTTCTTTTTCTATAAATTATCAACAACTAACTTAAACTACAAGTGGCCTTGTTTCTAAATGTGTTTCTTTTCTATTCACTCATTGTAAAAGAAAATCAAGGAAATTGTAAAAAGAAAAAAAAAATGTTTTGCACTATCAAACCAAACTTTTCACTATATTACATTATTACAAAATTGTTTACGTATATGTTTTAAATACGTCTATGTAAAAATTGTAAATACTTTTGTTCTTCAATAAATTTTTCTTTTCTCGTTGTTTGTTTTACGCCCACCTGGGCTGTGGCTAGCTAGATCAGTAAACAGGGGGGTCATTTATGGGTTAGGGAATTATTTTAATTCTAAGGTACCAGGCCTCTTCTGGAGGATTGCCTATAATGCTTATTACGGGGATTGACATACTTCCCCCTATTCTATGTAGGATCTTTTGAGCCTGTATAGCCTTAGGGTATATACCGCATTGTACCAGTGTAATTTTCCTCCTCCCAAAACCAGGTAAGGAAAATAAATTTGAAACTAAATCATTTAAAGCCATTGAAAAGCTTATTGACAGATATTTTAGAGACTCTGTACTTATAGAAAACCACTGTCCTCCTCACAGCACGCTTATCAACCTGGCAAGTCAATTGATTCTGCTCTATATGATCTCTCCGTCATGCTTGAGAAAGCACTCTCAGATAAGGAGAGTCCCGCAGTGGACTGATCGTTAAGACATGGTTCCCAACAGATCACCGAAATCAAGCATCATTGACTGCTATCAGTGTGGGGGTGGGTGACCACTTGAATCAGACTGCGTAGAGACCGAGTGTGTGCGGTATTGATCCTCGTTAAACTGTTCTACCGTAAAGGACTACCGAAGTGGGGGTGCCACACCCTCTGCAGAGGATCAAAATTGTGATGGCATGTCTTCATCCTCAGGGATGTTTCCCAGACAATAGCCCATTGTACAGCTCTAGTGCGACGTAAATGAACTAGAACTCAGATAAAGAGATTGCTCTGGCGGTATTGACATTAAAGGTGCTTTTGAAAACGTCTCTGTTGAGACTAAAATCAAAGCAGTATCGATTCGGTCATCACCAGGTGGATAGCTAATTTGCTGTCCTCCAGGCATGTTTGTTCCTCTTTACTGGGCACAAGCATGAGAGTTCATACTACCTCAGGCTGACCTCAGGGAGCCTATCCTATGGTGTGTGATTATGGACTCTTTGTTGGCCTGGTTTACTAATCTTGACATTCCTTGTGTTGGATATGCTGATTATGGTGACTATTATTATTGTCAGAGTCAAGCATGGCAAAACAGTTTCCGAAATCATAAAAGGTGCACTTCTAGAAGTGGCTAGATGGTGATCTGATTCTGGTTTATCTGTTAACCCTTCAGAGATAAGTCTTGGGACCTTCACCAGAAAAAGGCATCTTAATCTAGGTGATGTGTATAACCCAGATTATAGGTCGGAACTCACTGATAAAGTCAAGTTTCTCGGGGTTTGTTATGACTCTAAACTAAACTGGGGTCATCATCTGGAATATTGTATCCGCTGGGCCAGGAAGATTTTCTGGTTTTGCAGAAATGCTACTGTTAAAACCTGGGGATTATCACCCAAGATAGTTTACTGGATGTACTCAATTAATATCATTCCTATTATCACATATGGTACAATTATCTGGTGGTCAAAGACTAGGATGAGCTCCGTCAAGTCTAGTCTTAACAGACTACAAATAATGGTCTGCCTAGCTTTGTCAGGATGTCTCAGAAACACTCCCACAGTTGTTCTGGAGAGCTTACTTAGGCTTTTTTCGTTGAATCTACACATTGAAGCTGAAGCTCAAACTGGTATTAAGCGTCTTGTGTTAAACACTTGTCATGGGATCACCTTGCTTCGTGAGTGTCGGATATTCCATCTGTTATTATGCGTAGTGATTATATGTCACTAAGATATGCTTTTCACAAGCCCTTCACGATCCATTTTTCTACTAAAGATGAATGGCTTAATTCTCCTCTGTGGCTTAAAGGCAAATGTCTTACATGATACACTGATGGTTCAAGGCCTCGTCTTAACTCAGGGGCAGGAATTCATTGTTCCAATGATGGCACCATACTTCACTTTCCCTTAGGTAGTTATGCCACTGTTTTGGCTGAAGTCTATGCCGTCATCTTGCGTTTCAAGATATGCTTAGACAGGGTATATCGAAAAATGACTATCCCCATTTGCTCCGACAGTCAGACTGCTCTCCTATCACTATGAAGGTGCAAATTCCCCTCTTCAGTAGTGTAGGAGTGCTTTTCCGACTTTTGTGACCTCTCTACGCATAACAAGGTAGACCAACATTGGGAAACTGGACATATGGTATTCTTGGAATTGAGCTATCTGATGAAGCTGCACGGGATGGCTCTCGATTTTCTAGGGCCCTGAACCAGCCTTGGGAATCTCTCCCACATCATTCAGGGCATCTATATTCAAGCTCCATCGCAAAATTGCCCATGAGCATTGGCGCAACTCGGATGATCAGAGACAAGCTAAAGATAAAAATCGTAACTGTCCTAGTGTATGTCAAAAAGAGCTCCTTAAGCTAAACAAGAACAGTTTGAGGAAGATCATAGGTCTTCTCACTGGACACTGCACCCTCAGGAGATGCCTAAACATAATGGGCATTGAATCTAATTCTCTTTGTCGAGGTTCTCATCTTGAAGAGGAGGCTTAATACTTTGTGATTGTGAGGTCTCTTCTGCTCAAAGATTTGAGCATTTAGCGCAATATTGCATTAAGGCCTGGGAACTGTAAGACGCTCCTGTCAAGTGCTTGCTGAACTTCATTTCAGCTGTAAGGATTTTTTATTTATCATGATTTAGGGTTTCGTACAATATACCTCTGATCGATGTGTCCTGCTCTTTGGAGCTGCCCATCCTCTACGTCTAAATTAAATAATTATTACTGTAAAATATACGGTATAAAATTTTACGTTAAAAATAGATTTTATGGTAAAATTAATTTTACGGATGATATTGTATTTTCAACTCTATATCTATGGTACCGGTACTTTACACTGTTATTTGATTGGGAACTTTCTATAGTATGAACAGTTTACCTAAGCACAAGTTAATTTTACCCATTAGGGAAAATTAGGTGTTTTTCTTAGTTTTAAATCTTTAACAATTTAACAATTTTAACAATTTCTCAATAATTTTTTCTTTTCCGTTATCGACGAACTTGCAACCGCTAACTTCCAATTTCATGATCGCATGTTGCTAAAGATGTGAGTATTAAGGTAAAATACATATTTTTTTTTTTTTTTTTTATCTTCAATCAATTATAAAATGAATTGAAGTTGTTTGAATCCTCATTGCTTACTTCATTCTAATAAATAAATGTGCTTTCAGAACGTACAGTACTGTAATAGTTATAGAATATTTTTTTCTTTATAGAATAGTATGTATTTCTGTATCTATATAATTCGGAAAATAACAATAAAGAGTAATCCAAATGATTTGATGAAATAGCATCATTTGTCCTGATTATTAATAGATTTTTATCACTTTCTTGGTAAAATTTTTTAAAATTTTGGATGATTAATTTCAACAAGAATTCAGCTATTCAGTTGCATATTGAAATTCATATCGAGATCTCACAATTATAAAATTTTATTGTGTGGTTTGTCATATTAAAATAATGAAGGGATAATCTATGTATATATTACACAAGAAAAAAATTATCAAGCAAAGAACATTTCATTTTGGAATTCTCCGGAGTTAAAAAGCGTTATGAAGTTTAAAAGTGTTATGAATTTCATAATAAAAATATAACTGTAAATTTTTTTATTCTAATTCGATGATAGCTCTCTCTACAGAATGACTTTCTACGTCTGATTAAGAACTTTTAAAAAAACAAAAACAAAAAACAATATGAACATTTTTTATTTTAATGTGAGGAATTTTTACGATTGTTTTTTTAACGGTAAGCATTCGTTATTTTACGCTTTTTAGCTTATAAATGATGATTTTTTTTTTATTAAAACGCTTAATTTTGTTATAAGAATTTTTGTCTAAAAACTTTATTTTTTGCAAAATTAAATGACATAACATAGTGCGTCTGTGTATACTTTTTGCATATTTTAATGAGTGAAATACTATGATTCAGAAAAGTATGGAATATAAAGTTTAAATAGATCTTTCATATTTGATCATTAAATTTAGTAGAGCGATTTCACAGGCATTAGGTTTCAACTCTAATATGAAGATAAGATACATATTTTTTTCCTGTTTATTTACAAATATTTTCCGATGTGTTCGGAATGCTACTTCTCTAAAAAAAAGAAGAAAATATTCGATTTTGTTTCGCAGAAGAATGAATATCAAAAAAAAAAAATTTTTTTTTAATTTAACAATCGACAATAAAGATGCAACGTTAGCATGCTACACTGAAGATGATCCTGTTGTTCTGCTAGCAGTCATTCGTCTCAAATAACAACGCCACCTATAGGTCGTTGCGTTCACGAATAGTTAAAACTGATTGATTCCTTGATGGTCTGCTACGATTTTTAAAGAAAATAAAAGTTTGAATGCTTGTGAAATTAATTATGAAATATTTATATCATTATCGTAGTATCATACATTCTCTGTAGTTTTCAAATATATTTTTTCTGCATCTTTAATATATATAAAGAGTTGATAATAAAAGGTTACAACAAAAATGTTTGGAACTAGCGCATACTAATAAACAAGACCAACTTATTTTTGCTTATCTTTCTTAAATTCTTTTCTATCAATTTACATTTTTTATTTATTTATTAAACCAGCCAATTTATTATTTATTAACCAATAAAACAAGCATTTGTTTGCTGCATCTTCATTTTACAAGTTTATAAACAGTATTAAGGCGAACTAAGCAAAATACACTGTGAAAAATTCCAGTTGAAATTACGGTAAAATGTACCGGCACTCAGGGTGTCGCTACTATTCACTGTAAAATCTATTTTTTCATAACGGAACGAAAAATCTGATTTACCGTACTTCTCACTGTTATAATTATAAGATAACTTTAATTGAATAATATTACTGTGAAAATTGAGATATAATATTTTATGGTAAAGATGGATTTTACCGATGATGTCCCTGAAGTGCCGGCACTTTATACGATAATTTGATTTGGAATTTTTCACAGCGTAGTGACGGAATATTACATAAGATGGGTCTACCGAGAGTATAGGTTACTGAATGAAACAAAAAGACTTATTAGTATAATTACTCTTAGAGAAGTTATTCGATTACTTGTAAAATAATTGAGAAGTTAACACAAAATTAGGATCTCCGCCAACAGGAACTAATTGATATACTATTTTTTATCATGAAAATATTATTTTCGTATGTTTAAAAAGAGTACTCAAATATATTTTTTTCCTTATTTTGAAGGGAAAATACGGGAATATTTGGAAAGTTTTTAACTTAAATAAGAAAATTATTTAGAAAAGAATAAAAGAAATTACTAACCTGTAATGATGATCATTAGGAATATCATGAAAGATGTACAGAAGAAACTTAACACAGGAAGCCATTGAAAAGATATTTTGTAAAGAACAAAGATATCACTAAAAAATAAAATGAAATTACTCCAAAGCTAGATCCAGAACAAAATAGATTTAGACCACCAAAAGTTTGCAATAAAATTATTTAGTATGTAAATAATATGGATTTCGTGTTTCATAAAATGTTAACATTGTTATCGATCAAAATATTATTACAAAGAACAAAGTTTTTAAAAGAGTGAACTAATAATTTTCAAGTCACTCTAAGAATTTGTTTTCAAGTGAAATGTATCACGCGTTGTTGTGTTGGTCAGAATGTAATAAAAAACATTGTTCCCTAGGAGTTATTTTAAAAATATTCGCACTAGCATCAAAAAACGCGATTATTTAAACTGACATACTTCCGCTTAGAAAAAAACCCCCACATATTGAGTTTTCTGAAATCATAACACTCATAATATGTGGGGATCTGCTTGATTATTTCTATTTCAAATCACTCAATCAATTCTATTTTTAATTACTCAATTTTTAATCTCTTAATTTGTTTGGCAAAACTGTGTGATGCACTTTCAAAAATTGCTATTTTAAGAAAACAAAATTTAGTTTTAAGTGGAAATAAAAAGACCAAGTTTTTTTATGGCCGGAAAGTAATTTCTTAATTTGCTTTTTAAATGCCCCTTTTAAGTATTTTTTAAAGCCTTTTTAACGATGGAAGATACTATACAACAAGTGAGTATGCTTATCACATATTAAAATGCTTATTTTTTATTTGAAATTAAAGTATACTAGGCTTAAGCGAATAAGTGTTATATCTTTAGTGTATACCTTTATATATATCTTCAGTGTTAAATACTTTTTACACTAAGTAAATATAAAAAATAGACATCTAGTTTCGGAATTAGACTTTTATTTAGAATTGTAAATAGGTTTTCTTATATAGGTGGAAAATATCTGAAGTTATTTAGGAATTATTATTTAACATTAATAAAAATAAATAATTAAGATTGTTTGTTCAAGTATATATTTTTAGATTTAAATAAATTTCATTTTAATTTTTTAAGAATATATATATATATATATATATATATATATATATATATATATATATATATATATATATATATATATATATATATATATATATATATATATATATCCGGGGTGAAGTAATATACTTTCACATCGGAATTTGTCATTTAAAATAATGACTTCGATAACGTTATTCATTAATTCTTTAACGACTAATCGCGTGCCGTTGCACAGCCGTGGTGGGTTCAAGTTAAGAAGCAAAATAATTGGAGATCCAAATTTGAGTACTAATTTATACGGTGGTATGCCTGGTAAATCCAATGAGTTTAAAAACTCTGTTAGAAAATTTGCAGCTTCAATAGGATCGCAAACTGTATCAACGGATTTATATGTCACCAAGTTACCTGGCAATAACTGTTGTATCTTCAGATTCAATTCGTTGACGTCCAAATTTTTTTGCTGCTAAAATCGCCCTTTCTGCCAGTGAACATCGGTGTGTGTGTACATCGGGAAATATTAGGTTAATGAGAGCATCTTGTAAATCAATGATTGTGCAGAAATCGTTCGGTAATTTTATGCATCCAGTCTCATCCTTAGTAACTTTTTCATCACCGATATTTAACAATTATTTTGAGAATATTTCAGTAGATGGATCTTGAAGCATTTGGACGCGCATATTTACTTTTAGTTGAACATTTTCAACATTACTCCAAAGTGGAGAGGATTTCAGGCAAGCATTGATCTCATCAGCGTACGTTGAACGCGGAATGACGGGAAGTGTTTGTCTGAAATCACCTGAACTGCCGCCAAATAATTTGTCATTGTTTATAATATCTTTCAATGTCCTGTTCAACGCCTCAAGCGAATGTTTGTGTGCCATAGTGCATTCATCCCAGATGATAATTTTACAGTGTTTCAACACTGTGGCCATAGAGCCATAGTAGCTTCATTGGAGGTGATGTACCGGCCAATTTGGTACAGCGTTACTTAATCGTTGTTATTCACTGGAAGAGCAATCACATTGGCATTTTCAACTCGAAACACTGACATATCACTGCCTTTATTCACATATATTTGATGTACATTTGATGTTCTTCTTTTAAAGGCGAGCATAAGTATTAGAGTTTAATATGACTTGTTGCAACGTGCGTGAATATTGTTTTTGATTTATCATGTTTCTATGTCTAGTTTGGATTGGAATATGATTAAATAAAGATATATTCAAAATATACGTTAAATCTGTCCAAAAAATGAAGAAAAAAAAATAGTTATAAACCTATTCTCTGACCTACTGAATATACATATGAAATTTCATCAAAATCGGTCGAGCAGTTTAGGAGGAGTTTAACCACTAAAACTGTGACAAGAGATTTATATATATATAGATATAAATGCTAAAATATTTTTTCTTAAGCAATATGTAAAACTTTTTTAAACTCTTTCACTCTAGTTACCGTTTCCACCATATTTTTTTATTCTTGGTCAAAAAGGTTGTCAGAAATATTTACATGGTATTAAAGTTATCCAAATCTCGCAGATCATTATTAAAAAAATAGTAAAAAAAGGACATAAATTCATTAAAACTAGTTTAATTGCTAAAAGAAATTTTACAGTGTTTCTAGTAACCTGCTTTTACCACCCTTCAATTTACTTGGGCAATCAAACTGGTATTGATGTTTATAATTCCGAGTTCCTCAATTTGAATTTGTCAGATTTGGATAATTTTTTTGATTTTTACTTGCTCAAATATAAATTCGCTACTGATTTCTACCAACTTTGAATTTTTTTATTTAAAATTGCATGGTAAAACATTGAGGCATAAAAATTTGCATAACTTAAAATCTGAAAACATTTTATCAATTTTTAAATCTAATGCTGCATATTTTTAACACAAACAAATTTTTAATCAGGAGCTTAATATTGTGATTTGCGTAAATAATAACAGAGAGATATAATGATATGTGCAAAGTGAAATATTCGCTTTTTGGTGCCCAAACTACCGACCGTTTTCTTGTCTCGTCAACAATTGGAATAATTTCCAAATTATATCAAGTCCTCAGATTTGGCCGGGATAGGTAGGTAGGGCACCGGGCTCATGTCCGTCCAAGAGTTCGTGGGTTCGATTTCCCTTGAAGTAAATGGTGACTGATGCACGTTAAATCTGTCGAGTCTCAAAGTCCTCCATGTTCCAATAATAAATCAATACCTCTGGGGGGGGGGAATCCTGGAGTTTTCTTGTCTTTTAAATTGATTCAAAATTACAAAGTTACGGAGTTGAACATTAGTAGTAGTAAGCCCAAAAACTGGGTTTGCTGTACAACGACGGCTGTAAAATAAAAATAAAAAGTACTCAGATTTGAGCTGTGATGGATCAGGTGATAGAGAGTTCACCTTCCAATGAGGTGAATCGGGTTCAAATCCCACCGATGGCTGGTCGATACTAATTCTTCATCCAACTTGCACCGACATATCCTCAGTGGCAGACGGATCATGGGTTAGAGTCCCCTTGCCGTCAGGCTAACGGTAGAGGTTCACGTAGTCTTCCTCTCCACGTATCGCAAATGCGGGTAATATCCATCAAAAAGTCGTCCATGAAGGCAAATTTTTCCAATACTTGATCCAGCAGTTTCCTTGTCTTCTGGATTGGGTTTAAAATTACAATTCTACGGAGTTGAACATTAGTAGTCATAAACCAAAAAAATTGGGTCGACTTTTCAACGCCGGTTATAATATAAAATAAAAAGTCCTCAGATTTAGAAAATCAAAAACTCTAAAAGTGCATTTTTATTTAGATTTTGTAATTTATTATGTAGTTTTCCCTATATCACTTGCATTTTTAAGGGATTTTAAATTATCAGATCTGATTTCATAACTTAGCATATTGTTTGCACTAATGCCTATTCTGCACTATTAATAAGGTTCCATTTTAGCATGTGAAAACGCTAATATTAGATCGAAAGTAATTCGCGTGGTTAACTTTGCGCACTTACAGAACAGATTGCTTAAAATATATATGAAGAGAAATGTCGTACCTTTTATATGTAGGTAAAAGGATGGTTGTCTGGATATTTGTACTTTCATCAATACATCTTGTTGTGAAATTAGGCATTTGACTTGATGAATTAATGGCTGATAAATGATTATTCAGAGCTAAAGGAGGTTCTTTGTAACCACTGAATAAGGCTCCAAATGACAGCCAAGCAATGATGGGAACACTCAAAACTGTTCCAAAGATTATGCACTGAAATGAGTTATTAGTTTCAAAGTATTATAAGCATCCGATGATTATTTAAACTATACAACAATCTAACTGATGCTTTTAATTGGATATTACTTTGCTTTAACGTTACAACAAACATGTGGAAGAAAGCAAAAATTATTTTTTGATGCATTTATAAAAAAAAAAAAAAATTTAAAAAATTAAAAAAAAAAACGTCTTACCTTATGCTTCTCTTGACTTTATGTTGGAATTAATTTTACGTTAATTCTTTTCAGAATATTTCCTATTTTTGACACTCTAATTTTGAGTTTGATATTTTTTTACTAATTCTGTAAGTTTGTGCAGTTAATTCCATATTTAAAAAAAATGTTTATTCTTCTTTTGCTAGTTGAGAATTAGGGAATAAGAAATGAGTTAAGTATTAAATAAATAGTTTTTAAGTACTAAAAGTACCAAACCAAAAATTATTTTAAGAAAGTGTATTCATACATTCGGAAAGAAAATCCATGTGAAATATATACGTTTACGAAGTCTGACAGACAGAACGCAAAAAAAAAAAAAAAAATCTTTTCTTAACAATTAGAAAATTATTTGATATTCTGTATGGAGAAACTAACCAAGCAGAAAGGCATTGAAATTGGCCTAGCTTTTGAAAGTGGAATAATCTTTCGTGGAAAATAAAAAATTGCCCAACTAATGATTTTTTTAAACGTTATAAGCTTTTGTCACTAAGTCGATAATTCTATCTTCATTTTAACTAAACAAAATATTAGTTCATTTATTGGCCTGAAAATTCATTACTATTCGAGTATATTTCTATAAAATTAGTTGAGATAGGAGAAAAAAGTAGTTATTATTAGTTAGCTATATATAGCTAACTAATAATGATAACTAGAATGATGTCAAACTTTTAAATATAGAAATGGAGCAGAATGGTAAAAAAAAATTGACAAATAGAAGAGTACACGGAAAAGAAAGTTCCGGTAAAATTGCGACATTTGGATAATAATGACATTTTTGGTTAAAAATTTTTTTATTTTTTAAATTAATTTTATAACTATTCATTAAGTAATTTTTCCGTTCGATTTATAGGAAAATCAGGTTTTCAAAATTATAGTTCTTATTACCACACATTTCATAAAAATATAAAACTAAAAATTAAACTTAACCGAATAAATTGTTCTTTAAAGCATCATCATAAAATTACCAAATTTTACTACATTTACTATTTTATTACCAATCAACATGGCAATAAAATCCTATTTTATTTTCAATTTTGCCAAAGCGCTTCAGTCAAAATTATCGTGCTTCTTGGTGTCCCCATACACTGAAAAAATATTCTGGATAATATTACTGTATAAAGTATGGGTACTTTGAATGCTACATCCGTAAAATTCCTTATTACCCTAAAATATTATACCTTAAATTTTACAGTAATATTTATTTAATTAGAGATGATTCAGTGATTTTACGGTAATTATTACTGTGAAAATCAGATTTTTTGTTTCTTAACATGTCCCGGTGAAAATGGAATTTGCGGTGAAATGTACCGGCATTATGAGTGCCGATACTTTTTTACCGCAGATTGATTCAGAATTTTTTACAGAAGTGCCAGAAACACGTTTCACAATATTCTGGTCATTTTTACCATGCTTCTTATTTCAATGTATGAAAGAGTAAATCGATAGTTTTTAATGACTAATATTCTAGAAAAGTACTCACATTGTCATCAGCTTTTCGAGTAAGAATACCAATCAAGAAAACAGCAAGTATCGAACCTTCAAACACCGTTATGGAGGTAACAAACTGTTTTAGACTCTGAACATTGAGAAATATATATGTGATTCCGATACCTACTATGCCGTACAGAAAACCTACAATGAAATAGATGCATTAGCCAAAGAATTTTAACCATTATACAAAATATACTGTTTTTAATATAATTTTATGATTTACTAGTGTAGCTAAATGACTAAAACTATTAGAAAAAGTTTAGTGCTGAGATGCTTCCAGATGTTTTAGTTCAACGTTTGGTCACACAGAAGATTCTTTCAGGCAGAATAACGAATAACATCCCAGGAAATATTTTCCAATTCAAACGCAATTTCAGAACGGAGATAATTCATTAGTTTGAAACCTATTTTTCTTAATTATAAAACAATATCGAAACGTATGAAAATGTGTATCACAAATTAATATAAAAATCGACATTCAATCTGCTTAAATGATTTAAATACTCAAAATGAGAACAATGTTCCAAATGTTTTTACTTGCGACCCTATTTTGCTAAACTTTAGATAATTTAAAGTTGACAGTATGATTTATTTCTAATGTATTCCCCCCCCCCAATTTATTTGAACTTGAACCAACAAAATTAAATCTTAACTTGCACTTAACCTAACTATATCAACCTTTAAAATGTACTCTAAGTTTTATTTCCTTTTTTTTTTTTTTTTTTTTTTTTTTTTTTTAAAGAAAGAAGTGAAACGTATACTGAAATGATTATTGAGTGGTCCACTGTCCAACCTCTGTACTGGTGGAAGGTAAAGTTATTTTTTAATCAGTAATTAACCCGATTTTTTGGAAAAAAAAGCAGCCATAAAAAGCATTTTTTTTTCAATGTAAAAAAGCACACTTTAGAACATTGTCTTTTCTTTTGGTGGATAATTTTGATATACTGCGCTTTTGTTCCATGGAAAAAGGCTATATTTTATTCTTGAATAAATAAGTGTTATAGCTTACAATCCTACGTAAATGATAAATATCAATAAAAAGATTTTTTTCTTCTTAGCCTTCACATTGTTATTTTCAATTCTCGATTATGTTCGAGTGTGAAAAATTATAGCAGCATAAAATACAACGCCGCTCGAATTATCTCGAGTATAAACAGTTTGGCCTGTTTAGCGCGCTCGAATTAACTCGAGAGCACAAGTTAAGGTTTTGAATCCCACCCTCACGTTAAATTATAAATAGCCCCAAATTTTGGACTATAAAATTGAATTCTGATGCTCACCTTCTTCAGCACCTTATTCTCTCTTCAAATTTCGAAGAGATATTTGCAGTTCATGGCAAATCTGTCAGATCCTCTATCTTAACATAGCGTCTGCAATTATTATTAAAACATTTTTTTTCACCGAAAATAATTAATTACGATTGCTAACTGATGGTGAGTTATGCTTACACAAAAGTTTTGCCAGAAAAACATTTTTAGATTCAGTCATTCCTGGAAAAAGTGGTTGGATATAGTCTACTACAGTGACAGTGGATAGCGAGTTCAAGGCGGAGGAAACAGTACTGAGAGACCCACTGAATATTCCAGAGATGCACAGACCAGTGAGACCAGGATAAGAACTGAATCGATTCACAATGTAGTAGGGCACCATCTGCAAATACACAAAATTGAACACAGTAGATTCCTACACTGTAAAAAATTTCTTAGAAAAAGTAGTTAAATAATAAATAAACTATTATTTTATTTTATTAATAAATTCTTATTTTATTTAATAATTATTATTTTACCATGCTTAACCAAAACAGTCTAATAACCATAAAAAATGTTATTCAAATTATTAACTGTAAGAAAATCGTGTGTTAAATGTTTTCACCTAATACGGTTAAACAACCAGAATTTAATCCACGTCCCACAAATATTAAACCATTTAGTTCCTTGCGGCTGGGTTCTTGGGGAAGCTAAGAGGGCTGATTTTTCCATTCAATGACATAGGGTTCCACTCTTTCAACAAATGAAGAATTTTCATTGCCTGCCCTCCCAATTGGTGACTATACATTATTAGAAAACTCTATCATTCACGCATAGATGGAAGCATCCTCTATGCTCAAGCTGATAAACACAATAAAGGTTAGTATTTCCTAATTCTCACAATAGATGGCATCACAAGAAAAAAAAATTAGCCCACATTCCTAGGTTCATTAGACATAACGCAACTCAACCACAACTTTCAGCAATTTTTCATCACCAAACGAATAGCCTAGCATAACCTAACTCCTATTTCAAGTAAGATTTTACTTTTACGGTTTTTCGATCATACCAGTTCCAACGGTTTCAAAACCGTAAAGATTAATTCGTTGGACAGACTTTTGCCGGCTATTTTACCGTAATTTTAGAATGAAAATTCCAGCAGTGTAAGCACCAACGCTAAAATTAAATAAGATACTCTTGACGTTGAATGTCTAGCTCTTATTGTATTGCATATATATGGGCAGATCTCTAGAACCTTTAACTTTTGATAATAATAAAAAATAATAGACACACTATTTTTTCACCTCCAGAATTGTTTGACAATGCATAAAATATGAGAAAATAATCGCGAGCATCGAAAATTTTGATGCCCTTATAAGTATAAACAAAAAATTAAAATTTTTGAATTTACCATATTTACCCTTTATTTTTCATCAATAATTAGGAGTATCATAAATGAATTGAAAAATTTTAATATTAAGTTAAATTATTATAAAATGTATAAAAAGGCTTACTTTAATTATTTTCTGCTCAAAAATATCTTCAATTAGTAAAACATAGGGAAAAAACTAATCTTTGATATGTTAAATTCAATTAATTAATCCTGAGGTTACGGTTTGACAGGGTTACGGTCTGGACAACCTAGGGAATAGATCGAAACTTTTCTCAGATGCAACGCAATGCGATGCACACAACACAGAAAATAAATTAGGCAATGACAAACGTGTGATCAACATTTTGATTGATTTTAACATTTACTTTTTAGTTTTGCGTCTGGTTACGGTCTTGACATCGTCACTGTTACCTCACCGAATGACAGTTTGTGATAAATTCAATTAATTTATAATTACTGCAAACAAAAATATTTATCTATAAAAATGATACAAGTTTGTTTTACTTTAAATAAGCTTTTGGAATATCACTAACATAAAACTTGCAGAATTGGATTGTATACCTTTTTTTCAATTTTCGCTGGTTACGGTTTGACGTGCCAAAATTTGGCGACAAACTTGAAGTGTTTGCAAACGTCAATATTCACGAAAAATATCATTCAAGAAAATATGATAGTACAGCTGAGCTACTAAATTATGTTTTTAGTGATTTTAAGTTTTTTTTAAACAGAATACGTACTGAAAAAAAAGTAAAAAGTATGTTAAACACTCTAAGCGACACTCATGAAAAGTTGTCAAATGTAGGATTGAAGTAAGAAATGAAAGCCAAAAGCAATTTACTCGCAATCAAAACTGCACGTATCTTAAAGTTAGTAATTCATAGTTATTCCTGTAATTTTATTAGAATTAATTTTCGCTTATTATGTTATATATTTATAAAAAAAGTTTGAAGACATATAGGTTAATGATTCCCGAGACTCGCCCATATTTTTATTTATATATATATATATATATATATATATATATATATATATATATATATATATATATATATATATATATATATATATATATATATATATGCAATAACTGGGCTACAACCCTGTTATCAGTGTTGTATTTAGCTTGAAATAATTGCAGTCTTAAGTCATCATACGTTCTAAACAGGTTTATTTAAAGGTAGGCTGGTATTGATGACAGTTCACGTCCCCACTCCTGCAAAGGAGGGGGCGTGGACAAGACTCCGGACAATTCCGAAACAGCTTATCAGGATCACATCATGATGAAAAGGACACGCAAAACGATGCGTTCTTACGTTTTATACCAACACAGATTTGAGGTAAAAAGGCACACTTCGTACATTCCTTGTAACCTTACGCATTAAGGAAAATCATTTCTGATTCCTTATATGGAAGTGAAAAAGGGAACGATTCTAAAAATAACTCTTCCTTTGAAATATAAATTTATTTATATTTCAATGGTATGTTTTCAGCCTTGAATTCCCAAAATAGAATCTCTCTACGCTTATTTTTTAACAAAGACATTTTATGAAAACGAAGGAGTTGTAATTCTTTTATTAATACAAAAGTATTTATTATTTTTGTATTACATCCCCCCAAAAAAAATTTTTTGGTAAGCCAAAAAATATTTTGAATACTTTAAATTTAAAATTTTTAGGTTGGTACGACTGTTCCTTTTTCCCTACTGCAAACAACATTTTTTCAATTATGAGAAGAAAAAATATTATTTACAATGACAAAAATATGAAAAACATGATTATGCAATTTATCTATTTAGTAACTAAACAGAAAGAAAAATTAAACATTTATATAACTAATCAACTAAAATTTTCAAAAATTTTTCAAACAAAAATATACAAAATTTTTATGCAAATGAACTGGACAACAAGTGTCAATTAATCAGAATTTAAGAATCTGTGTGGTTAAAAGGTTATTTACTTGATGAAATATAACTATTCAACTAAAATTTTCAAAAAAATTTTTCACACAAAAATATACAAAATTTTTATGCAAATGAACTGGACAACATGTGTTATTTATTCAGAATTTAATTTCAACATTTGTGGGTTGTGATATTTTTCTTTGAAACATGTACTTTTTCAAAATTTTGTTTACTTAAATTTCTTTTCATTTTTGTTTTGGTAATCAGTTTCTTGGTCATTCTTTCTTTTTCTTATTTTTCCTTTTATTTTTTGTGTTTGTTATTGTTACCCTTTACATATTTTTTCGTCGATATTAACCTGATAATGAACGCATCCATTAACTAGATCTATCTTCGAAACATTTGAACTTTTTGGACATTCTTTCTTTCTATTTTTTTTTTGTTTTTTTTTTTGTTTACTTTTACTGAAACATCCTTACCATTCATTTTTTCGATGCTTACTTTTTTGAAACATCATTCTTTTCTTTTTTCGATGTTTACTTTTTTTGAAACATCTTTTTCCCCATTTTTAACCTTAACATTTTGAGAGTTCTGCTGTTTAATGTGCAAAGATAAGTTGTCACTTTTAGAATTAGCAGAGATGATCAATCTCTTACCAAATTGAGTAACAACTGGCCCGACACAATCAATAAACAAACGAAAATCTTTGCAAGTCTACAACCCTACTAAAGCATATGGTAAATCAGTATCAATTATAAGACTTTGCTGAGTTGAAAATTTCGCCTATCGTAATAAGGGAGACTCACAAATTTTGTTAAGTGTTAATTGTCCTTTTGTTTGGGTAACATAAATTTTCACATTTATTAAATAGGAATATTTATTTTTGACCAAGTCCGAAAAAGTAAAAGAATTACAAATTTCTTTAAGTTTGTTTGAAAACTCTTCATCGTTAGATTCAAAAGAAAGTTCTGAAAAATTTAATTTTTTATGTGGTTAGATCTAAAAAAATCATTTGGAAACAAAAGTTTAAAAACTTAATTTAGTTTGCCGTCACTAGTTTAATTGACGTTTGAACCACATTTTTTTTTCTAAAACATTTTAAAATGCACGAAAGAACAATATTATATCATAATTTAAAAAAAAACAATATAAACACTAGAAATGCAATCTAATCATAATAACATACTATTGAATTATTCATAATAAAAAGTTTAGAGCAAGGCTCAAATTTAACTTCAATAAAATATGAACAACCTACTCTCCAACGCCGACCTTCATCAATTTCGTTGAAGAGAAGAAAAAAACATTTTAGATGCACGATAAATACAATACTATATCATAATATTATATAAAAAATATATATAAATACAAGAAATACAATCTAACTTTTAATAATACTCTATTCCATTATTCAAAATACAGTGATCTCTCACTTATGCACCACCTCTTTTATGCACCTTTTTCATTTATACGACGATTTTTATAGGTCCCAGTACATTAGGTAGGAAAATAATGATTAACATCCTTCGTTTATGCGTCGCTCTAAAAATAAATTTTTCAATTATGCGCCGAAATTTTAGGCTAGCATTTTAATTTTTTAATCCTTTAAATATTTTTTCTTTTAAAAAAATTATTTTAAATTAAAAATGAAGCAAATGAGCAATCCTTGTTACAGATAAAAAGAAATATATGTTGTTAGATCCTATTGAATTTTCTTTCCCCTGCGACCTTTTCATTTTTGCTGTTTCTGGAAAGACATTCTTTCTAAAATTTTGAATAGGGTGTCTTATCTGTTACACCAACAACAATGAAAGCCCATTCATCTTTTTGAAAATGACCATTCCTCTTGTCCAGAGGTTAGTTTTACTCCCATGCTGTTTTCTAGAAAAATAAGACACCTGGAATACGAAGGATGAAAGAGACCGCGATCACTTACTTGCAGTCAGAACGACATTATGAGTACATAAAAGGAGGTGATCTGTTTAGTGAGGGAAATACTTAAACAACTTATTGTGCAGCATATTATGACGTCAAGTACTTTTCTTAGAAATTTATCATGTAATGTTTCACCCCCTCCCATAAAACTCAAATTTTTTGTGAAGAACTGTTCATTTATATCTAACTAAAACTTGTGAATGATGAGAACGTGGTGGATGATACTGACGAGATGATAAAGTTCCTCCAAATCACACAGCAGTATTGAAAGCTTCAGACATTATTCCTGACTATTTACAATTTAATTTTGCTTCTGAAACTCCCCCTTATCCCATTGATATGAACTGGAAAAAACTGTTTTTGAATAACGTCGGCAAAAACAAATACAAACATGCATTCAGATTATTTTGTAAGAAAATAAAGTGTCTTAAGGTATGTTAAATTTTTTCTTTGTATAATTATAGTAAATACCAAAACAGTATAAATATTAACATTAAATCTTTAGAAACATATTTATTCATATTGTCACTGCAATTTACGTTGCGTTTTAGAATTTTGAAATTTTTCACTTATGCGCCTCTTTCACTTATGCGCTTTTTTCTCTTGGCCCCTTACACCGGTGCATAAGTGAGAGTTCACTGTAAAATATTTAGATTACTACTCATATCTAATATTACCAAAATATTTAATCATAACATTGAGAAAGAAAAATATGAGAGAGAAAAAAAAATATCTACAGTCAATCCTTTCCATTTGTCACACTTTTCTTTTGACCTTCATCTATTTTTCGTTGAATCGCGCACATTCATCACTTTTGTTTTTACAACTTGAGTAGTAAGAGTTGTAGGATCACTCGGTGTCGAATCACTACCATGGATGATGTTTCTTTCAACATAGAGGCACTATGGAATTGTAGGGTCATCGGATGGGATACTTTTACTGGTTTCAGGGAACAATCTCCAGCCAACGTTTCTTCTGAAAACGGCGAGAGAAAATCGTCCTTCCTTCCATATACATCAGCATTTCAGGCGCGACGAGGTACAAGTAGTACGGCTGGAAAATTGCCCTTCCTTCCTTCAACGTTTTTTTTTCACTGCCGATTTTTTTCTCCTCCGGGGGTGATGGAATTGGGAAAATTTCCACGAAGCAGTCAGCCTCCGTTACGCTTAGTTCCAGAGATGGAAAATCTTAAGTTTCCTCCAAAGGTTTCCTCAGCAAGCAACTATGCTGCCGACTTGTAATAACAGGGCTACAACCCTGTTATCAGTGTTGTATTTAGCTTGAAATAATTGCAGTCTTATGTCATCATACGTTCTAAACAGGTTTATTTAAAGGTAGGCTGGCATTGATAACAGTTCACGTCCCCACTCCTGCAAAGGAGGGGGCGGGGACAAGACTCCGGACAATTCCGAAACAGCTTATCAGGATCACATCATGATGAAAAGAACACGCAAAACTATGCGTTCTTACGTTTTATACCAACACAGATTTGAGGTAAAGAGGCACACGTCCCGCAGTGCACCCGCAGTTAACCGATCGTTAAGACACGGTTCCCAGCAGATCACCGAAGTCAAGCATCACTGGCTACGGTCAGTGTGCGGGTGGGTGACCACTTGGATCAGTCTGCGTAGGGACCGAGGGTGTGCGGTATTGGTCCTCGTTAAACTGTGCTACCGTAAAGTACTCGACTTCTCGCGCAGGTCGTCGGGCTACCGAAGCGGGGGTGCCATCCTCTCCGCAGAGGATCAAAATTGTGATGGCATGTCTTCGGATCATCCTCCGGGATGTTTCCCAGACCGTCGCCAATAGCCCATTGCGCAGCTCTAGTGCGACGTAAATTAACAACAGCAAAAAGGCACACTTCGTACATTCCTTGTAACCTTACGCATTAAGGAAAATCATTTCTGCTTCCTTATATGGAAGTGAAAAAGGGAACGATTCTAAAAATAACTCTTCCTTTGAAATATAAATCTATTTATATTTCAATGGTATGTTTTCAGCCTTGAATTCCCAAAATAGAATCTCTCTACGCTTATTCTTTAACAAAGACATTTTATGAAAACGAAAGAGTTTTAATTCTTTTATTAATACAAAAGTATTTATTATTTTTGTATATATATATATATATATATATATATATATATATATATATATATATATATATATATATATATACATATATATATATATATATATATATATATATATATATATATATATATATATATATATATATATATATATATATATATATATATATATATATATATATATATATATATATATATATATACATATATATATATATATATATATATATATATATATATATATATATATATATATATATATATATATATATATATATATATATATATATATATATATATATGGGTCATTCTCACGAAAACTATCATTTTTCAGTTCATAAAATCCCAAAAAAGTAAAGTGAATAAAAAGCTCTGAAACTTTTTATATTAATAGAAATATGCAATGGCATTATAAAGAAAGTATATATCCTGCAAATTATGCTTAATATTTAAATTAATTAATTTTTTAAATAATTAATTCATAATTAATTAATTTATAATAATTAATAATTAATTAATTTAATAAATAAATTAATTAAATAAATAAATTAATTAAATAAATAAATTAATTACTTTAATAAATTAATTTATTAATTTTTAATTTATTTTTCAAATTAATTAATAAGTAAATTAATTATTTTCACTATTTAAAAAGTGAGGGAATGACACTAATAGTGAGGGAATGATATTTTTTTTTAATACATGTTTTTATCTAAGTTACATCTACCTAAAGTTTGAAAATTATAACATACTAAGTATATCTAATATTTATTATAATTTAGTCTTATATATTTAATAGTTTTTACAGGTTTGGGAAATAAAATTGGCTGGCACGATTGAACAAAAAAAAATTTGATAATATACTCATCTTGAATCATTCCCTCACTTCAGCGTCATTCCCTCACTTTATACACTAGTGAGGGAATGACGAATTCAATAAAATTTAAAAATAACAGTTAGGCCTAATTAATTTCTGAAGTCAATCGCATACAATTATATTCATACAAGAAAGCAACATATAATTATCCACTTTCTCGATGAAGTTGTATTTTATTTTACTCTAAAAAATGACATGAGGGAATGACGAATGTTAAAAATTTTACCTGGTTTGATTCATTCAAATTTATTCCACAGCAAAGCTTTTTTAAGTTGAAGATGGAAACATACTGCAATTTTGTTCTATGATGCCAGTTGTTAACTTCTGAAGTTTTTATTAAAATATTTTTATTCTAAGAAGATTGCAGGTGATAAGAACATTGTTGTGAGGGAATGACGCGAAACACTGGGGACAAAGTTTAAAATAGTGCTGTGTTAATATTTTTATCAGAAATTAAATTTAAAATTGATTTTCTGAATTCTATATTTCAGTATTCTGAAATAAAAAACACGAATTCGTAAAAAAAAAAAATTTATTTCAGAAACAATTTTTTTCCTTTTTTAAATCAGCAGTGGGGACAAGTGAGGGAATGACAAATTGGTATATTTTAATTACCTAAAATAAATAAAAAATAAAAATTGATAATTTTATTTTTATTCTTTTGTTAGCTTGCATTCTGAAGGACACTTTCCCTGAATTTCTTTTCTTCGTAAGCTGTAAAACAAGCATAAAATATACTGGGGACATGAAAATGACTGTTTTTTTGAGAATGACCCATATATATATATATATGTACATTTAATTATATTATGAATTATAGCTAATTTTAGTCAAATCAAATAGGAAGGCAGTTTCTAAATATTTTTGATCAGGATCATATAAAGAAAAACAGAAAGGCTTAAAAATATTTGCAAATTTTCGACATCAAAAAATTTAAATACATTTAATTTTTCACCGTACTTTTGAACTTTTTGAAATTTGTTGTGAAGATTCTTAGATAAAAATAGGTACAAAAATTGTACACAACAAATTCTTAAGCACTAGTATTATAATTAAGTTAGATACTTTTAATACTAAATGCTTTTATTGCACATAATTTTATTACGCATTATAACTATTTTCAGCCAAATTTTTTTTAAAAATGAGTTTTTGGATCATTTCGATCAGGATCGTGAAAACTAAAACCCAGAAATATTTGCAATTATTGATCATCATAAAATTTGAATAGATTTAATTTTTCACTGAAATTTCAAACTTTTAGAAAGTAACAAAAAAAAATGCTGATAAAATACGTAGTAATAAATAATATCATTACTTGATCATATTTTGTAAGCTTTGTTTGATTCGTGTTTAGTATGGGATCACAAAAATGAAATAGAGAATACAATATGAGACCAGCTGAGTTGCACATCACGTGAAGAAGGAGTATCGGTAAAATACTAATCTGTAGAGCTCTGTCAATACAAAAAAGAAATCAATGGTAGTTATTATTTGAAAATGAACAACCTTCAATAACTTTTGATCTTCACGTTCTAAGACTTCATCTGAATGGCTTGGGGGAAGGGTTGCCTCAAATATGCTAATTAATAAATGCAGACGATAGTTTAAGATACGAAATCAGACACAGAAACATACTTTCTCTGAATAAACATACTACCTTTTTTTCGAGGAATTCCGATTTCTGACCCCAGAAATATAGGGAATAGCCACGATCTGGGAAATATGGTCTCAATAGTTAGGTCAGGAGTGCGCTTCAAAAATAAAATCCCTTAAAGGTAATTTTACTTTAACCGTACTTCGTTATACCTCGAAAAATTTTTAAGCGAAATGAAAAATTCTTGGGTACAATTATAAAATTCGTTTATACTAAGATAATTCCATGCAAAAAATAACTTTTAGTAAATATTTATTATTTTTTATTATTTTATTTAGTAATGGTCGAAAATTTTTTTAATTTTAAGGCATTCAATTTTTGTATCATTTTAAGGAGCATAATTTTAAAAGGCAAAATATAACATTTGAGAAAAATCGGATGAACAGTTCCTGAGATATCAAATTTTAATCATCTGACCTTTTTGAAATTCAATTTCTCAGAAACTATTCAACCTATTTTGTTTAAATTTTGCATTGTATTTTGCCATTCAAAATTATATATTTAAAATGATGCCAAAAAGGCATACCTTACAAATCGAAATTTTTTCGACCATCATTCAACAAAATAATAATAAATATTTATTAAACGTTATTTTTTGCTTGGAAACTACCATATAACCTTGTATAAACGAATTTTATAACTGTGTCCAATAATTTTTCAATTCGCTTAAGAAAAATCTCGAGATATAGCAAAATACGCAAAAAGTAATATTAACATTAAAGGGTTCAAACTTTTGGACCCCTGTATTTTGGAGCTCAGAAATCCTTCGGGAAAAAAAAGGTATGTTTATTCAGAGAAAGTACGTTTTTCAATCTGGTTTTGTAACTTAAAATATCGTCCGCACTTATCAATTAGCATTTGAAGTTACCCTCTCGAGCCATCAAGATTGAGTCCAAGAACGTGAAGATCCGATTATGAGATCAAAAGTTATTTCTGGGTAATTCGCTTTTTTTTTTGCTTACTGAACACCTAGATTATTTTTGTCTTATTGTTTACGTCTCTTGGTGTAGAAACATTCTTTTCTAATATTAAGTTTAAACTAGCGCAAATTAAACAATAATGTTCTGGTAATACAGGGTGCTTTTTTTTAAAACTTTTGAACTAAAATTTAAACCAAAGAATAATCTGTGGATCATTTGGTTAATGCATGAAAAAATTTCTTAAATTTATGTTTGAAGTTTTCCCTTTTCTTTAAACTTTGTAAGACTCAACTAATTAATAACATTTACTTATTGTTTTTTTTTTCTTCAGAGAAATATACATCCTTTCATGGTAATGATCAAATTAAACTGTCTATAAAATATACAAATTAAACATTACTATAGATGATATAATAATATGACTGAATTCCGTCTAATTTAAGAAAAAACAATTACATCGAGTAATGTTTATTCTCAATGATGTTTTGAACCTCAACTTAAATGTGGACTAGTTGCTTAAAATATATTAATTTTTACTTGTTACGAAGATTTAAATGTACTGAGAACGTTTTGTTTCGGTAAAAAATAATAATTAGTTTTTTAAATACATCTTTTTTTGAAGGTAAAGAGATGATTTACTAAGCATATTTGGCAAATACTGCTTTCATTAGAAATAAAAAAAATTGACTTTAAAAATTAATGTTTAATTTCAAATTATTATCAAATTGAAAAATAAATTTCAGTGCATCCTGGAATTAAAAGTTATTAATTTGTATTCTACGAATTGAATAAAGTTTATACCTCGAGGCTTTGTCACTTGTCTTCAAACTCAGCATTCTTTGTACTTCCATTTGTCCTGTACCGTAACTTCCTAATCCGTGTACAAATCCCCTAAACAAGCAGTTCCAGAATGTGTACCTCGTCATAAAATCCAATCTGAAACTGAAAACAGTTTAAAAATTTATCTAAAGGAGAAAAATATCATGTTTAATTCGCCATTTTTCTATAACTAACATCCTTCATCTTAATTCTGCATTTCATATCCAATAAGCTCCTCTTAAAACTCCGAGTTTAAATTTCCCCTCTCGCTTGCTGCTAACCCTTCTATTGTTGATTCAGCTCAAGCTAAATTCACTTCTTCTTTCCTAACAGAGAACTTTACCGTCTGCTATAAAATTTCTAATATTCTCTCCCGTTTGGATCTTAAAGTTGTTTTAGATTTGTTAACCCTTAAAGATTTATTTAAAGATTTATGATAATCGCTGGAGCCACATTCCTTGTCAGTGCAACTTTTGTCAGTGCAGCAAGTTAGAGGACTAGACGTGCTATTAAATTTAGACTAAAGGAACTCTATGGATATATCCCTAATCAAGAATACGAGAAATCGTCAATTGTTGCACATTGTTGGAATCTTGGGCATGAGTTCAAATTCAACAATGCCAAAATTATAATTACCCTAGTCACATCAGTTCACCTTGATGCCTTGGAAACTTGTTTCATTCGCATGCATGCTGATTCATTTGTTCATTCTATTTTTGCGCGATAGAAACATGTCGTCTGATTCTTCCATTCTGTAAATTTTTGAAGGGAATGAAGTTTTTTAATCGAGTAATAATACCAGGTATTTAATTCCCGATATCAGTCCAATAATACAATTTCAAAATTTAATATAAATGAAAAGAAATATTCATTTATAGGTTAATTTAAACTCACCAGGTTTTAAACAATTACTAGTTTAAAAAAAGTAATTGTATTTTTTTCATGGGCAATTGGATTATTCCCTTTTTTGTTAGATAAATCATTCATTAAACGCTACATATCGGCTCATCGAACTAAAAATTAGTTATTCCTTGGGAAATCACGAAAACTATCATAAATTCTATCCTCAGACCCAGTAATCACCTGTTTTTCCATTTAGACGGTGAGTTTACAAGGTTTTAAAGATATGTCTCTTCCTAATTATATTACTCACTGATGATTTCAGTGCGCAAATTCACAAAATTTTGAGGAAACTGATTACGGCATTTTGTATGCTGGTTTAACATGTCCCACAGATTTTTTATGGCCTTCAGATCAGGCCATCGAGGAGTAATAGGGTTGTATGAGTGTTCATATAACCAGTTACATATTCTTCCAGCATGTTGAAATTTTAAAAATTGGAAAGAAAATATTCAATGATCCGGAATGTTGCAATAAACATGCTGGTTCGTTTATTTTGTACATATGGAGGTGTTAATTAGCTACAATAGTTAGTTAGCATTAAATTCCAACAGATCTGAAAAATTTTGTACTGTAAATAAGTGAAATAAGAAGAACATTAAGGAAGGTGCTCAGAAAAATAATTAAAGACAAGCTCAAATTTTAATGATTTTCTAGTGAAATTGGGAATATAGCAAAATTATTCCTACCAAGGTATACATTGCATGACTTCACAATTTTTGAAATTAAGATTCTTACTGAAAATTTTGGTTTGGTAGAATTTGAAACAATACCTGCTGTTGAGAATTGCATTCAACAGGTTAAGAACATAGAAAAGAGCAATGAGTTCGCGTATTAATTAATATACTTAATTATTAGAATCATGAAATTTACAAATTTGTGTAGGGTAGGGAGATTAAGCAGGTTGCAATTACTTTTTTAAATAAAGATAAACTAGATTTTTAAATATTCTAAGGACTGAAAAAAAATCAGAACTTTGACTATCACTTTTTTAATTTTTTAACCTGCTACTTGAATTTATATGTAATTATGAAATAATCCTGTTTTGAGTTGTATGCTAAACGAGAAACAAAAACTTGATCAAGAACTTAATTTGCAATTATTAAAAGTTATAACGAAATATTTTTAGCTTATTTTTATTAAGAGAGTCCCACTTTACTTGAAGGTGTTTAAGCTTTTCGATCGCAAGGGATGTTTTTACCCCGTTTAAGCCACTTAAAAAAATGAAAACTAGTTATACAAATGGTTTTAAAGTTACAATAGTGTAAAAATATACTTGATATGAATAAAAAAATACAAAAACGTTTTAAAAATGGGTCAGATAACAAATTAATACAAAATATTTTTCTCATAAGATCTCCAATTTACTTAAACCACTGATACCTAAAATCACAGTTTGTTTGGCGGTAAACAACAAGTGTCAATTTTACTTTCATTTTATTTCAAAAAGAGTTTAAAAATTATTTTATAAAAGGCTTGGAAACAGAATATATTATTCACGAAAACCTTTCTAGATTTCTAAAAATATAACATATTTACCCTAAAACACAGGCATCGTCCTTTTTGTTCCTTCTTAACTTTAAGGCTCTGTCGTCGCAAGAAATGATGCTTTTTTGTGAATAATATGCTATTTTTATAATTACTGTGAGTTTGCTACTGTTACTCATGGTTGGTTTAGCCAACCTTTAGCCAATTCCTTCTGCGCTTATTCTAAAAATCGCAGAAAAAAGCATCAGTTTTAAGAAAATGTGGTCTAATTTTCTTAATATTTCAAGACTTATTCCAATAGTATATGAGCTCAATACTACTCCAATATGAGTTCATAAATATTTGCAAAATATGAGAATTTGGCATTAATTTCGATAGTTAAATTCTTTGTAAGAGAATGTCTGCAAGAAAGTTAAATAATTTTAGAATATTTAAGATATTTGTCCGTTTTGAGGCCCAAATAATTCCTCACGGCATATATAATTTAAAATTATAGCTTAGCTTCAAGTATAAGGCACTTACACTGTGGCTTTCTCTAGCTAAAGAACTTTAAAAAAAAAACCATGAATGTTAACTTAACTGCTTATGGCAACAATATAAAGATATGTTACCTTGAACCAGTCAACAAAGTTCGTTGTACGATTTCATTTTATTTTAATAACAACTTATTCATTTATTTCATATTGAGCACTACATTTTTAAAACAGCTGTTTAAGCAAAAATTTTATAAATAATTCCTTCAAAAATAATTTTTATTTTGTAAATATATAATTTCTTTGCGAAAAGTATTGTAAAAAGTTTGCCCGTTGCTCGAGTTTATAGGCCATTATGAAATAATCCTGTTTTGCATTGTATGCTAAGTGAGAAATTAATTGCTATTTTTTAACCCTGTTAGACATATTTTCCACACAGTGTTTGCATTGAATAAACTTCGTTATGAACTAAAATTCTCGAATTCAGCATATCAATGGAATGAATTCAACTGAAATAATATTTAATACATAGAAGTAGTTTAACAGATGTATCTTTTTATAAATGCAGATGTAGGGGAGAGTCGGGTAGCACCGCCCAGCTGGTACCCCCGCCCACAGTCAATTTCATGTGTATAGAATATTTTTTCAAGTCAATGGGCCATCGGACATTAATTGTTATATTAAAAAAAGATTATTTTCAAAGTTTCAAGTATTTATGCAGCTGGTAACATGGTAAGCAATAGTTTTGAAAATATGTTGAATACAGAAGTCATGAAATTAAGAAAAATTGATTGAATGTTTCGATTAAACTTCATTTTAATACTAAAAAAATAATTTTTTTTATACATACAGCATTAAAGTATGTAGTCTTAAGTTTAATTTGCACAAAGAAAGAAGTTTGTATGCAAAAGATTGTTCTAGTAATTACAAATTTACAAAAAAATTGGATTTCGGGTAGCCCCGCCCAGTTACAAAAATTGTGTTTTTTGGCTATTTTTTCAGGTGTAAATGAGAATGACCAATGTATTGACAATAGATAAACCTTATTTATCATTTTTATCACAAAATTATCTTATTTATTACATATTTATATACTTTTAGTGAATTCTATCATTTAATAACAACAAATGTCATACCTTTTATCATTAATAATGTATATTAATATATTATAATATTAATATATATTTATATTAAATATTTAATGAAAATAATTTAATTTAAGTAACAATAATTAATAACAATAGTTGTTTTTCAATATAAACTTATTTGGTTGATCTCTTCTTATAAACATAATATAAAATACTTCTTATAAAATTACAAATTCACTTTGTATTTTGATTGCATTCAAATGCTTCTGTAGATTGATTCGTTAACAAATGAGTGAAAATAAATAAGTAAGCAAATAGCTTATCATAATATTTATGATTTCTTGATATTAAATTTAATTTGGATATATCAATTACCAATATGTTTTAATATTATATGAAACATAAATTTATCTATTTAAAAATGCAAAAATTTATATATTTAAAAATGCAAATTAAATATTTTTTAGAATGTAATTGATATATCCTAATTAAATTTAATATCAAGAAATCATAAATATTATGATAAGCTATTTGCTTACTTATTTGTGAACGAATCAATCTACAGAAGCATTTGAATGCAATTAAAATACAAAGTGAATTTGTAATTTTATAAAAAGTATTTTAAATTAAGTTTATAAGAAGAGATCAACCAAATAAGTTTATATAGAAAAACAACTATTGTTATTAATTATTGTTACTTAAATTAAATTACTTTCGTTAAATATTTAATATAAATATATATTAATATTATAATATATTAATATACATTAATAATGATAAAAAGTATGACATTTGTTGTTATTAAATGATAGAATTCACTAAAAGTATATAGATATGTAATAAATAAAATAATTTTGTGATAAAAATGATAAATGAGGTTTATCTATTGTCGATACATTGGTCATTCTCATTTACACCTGAAAAAATAGCCAAAAAACCCAATTTTTGTAACTGGGCGGGACTACCCGACACATCTTGAAAGGAGCTAAAAAACATGTTTTTTTAAATTTCTATTTTTTTAAGTTAAACTATTCTTTTTTCGGTTTGTTCTTTTTGCATTATTTAACTAGATGGTAAAACAATAGAAACATACAAAAATATTGATTATTACTCAATATTATACAGAAATATAAGCAAAACTCCTTAGGTGGGCGGGGCTACCCGACTCTCCCCTAACTTTTTATTAATTGAGACACATCTTGCTACCCGACACATCTTGAAAGGAGCTAAAAAACATGTTTTTTTAAATTTCTATTTTTTTAAGTTAAACTATTCTTTTTTCGGTTTATTCTTTTTGCATTATTTAGCTAGATGGTAAAACAATAGAAACAAACAAAAATATTGATTATTACTCAATATTATACAGAAATATAAGCAAAACTCCTTAGGTGGGCGGGGCTACCCGACTCTCCCCTAACTTTTTATTAATTGAGACTAATTGTAATTTATTGCAATTAGTCTTTATTAATTCTTAATTTATCTTAAACATTAAATAATTTCGCAATAAAATAATATTTGTAACTGATTCAAGTTACTTAAATAAATTCATTCTCTTTCCTTCAATTGCACGCTCATAAATCTTAAAAACACCGCCCGTGTCTACAAGCCCAGCCGAGAAGAAAGCTATCACGCATGTGAACATGAGCATTGCTTGAAGAACGTCGGTCCATAGAACGGCTTTTAAACCTCCCTGCAAAAGAAAAGAAGATTTTTGAAGTAAACATACATTTACGCTTTATAGCATAAATTGCATAAAAAAAGAAGACACTGGTGATTCATCGATATAAAGTAAACATTTAATCGTTATGTTGATCCAATATATGGAAACATTACTTTTATGGAGTACACGAAATTGAAGCAAAAGTAATGAATATAAAGTTTTGATTTTGAAAATTGACAAGTAAAAAGACATATAAAGTACAAATACTCTTCGTCTCAATTCCACGTCTTGACACGCTTCTATCTCCTGCCAATTATTTTGTTAAAATTAAACAAAGTTCTTTTTTTAATAAACTTATAGTCCTCTTTGGCTTTAGAGAAATAAAATTTTTATCCGAAGAGCCTGAGTCCAACTACCGAACTATAGAAATTCCATTGTTTAACAAAATGGGAATAAATCCAGAGCAACTGCGATAGGTCTTCGTGGACAACCTCATTAACTGAGCTCATTTGCAACCTCATAAGAAAAAATCATCAGGAGCTCTTTCTTACAACTAAATATCTTACTCACCATCTTGCTCACATTTCACTCAAAACTGACAATGAAACAATATGTTTGTTTATTGGTGCACTCAACTACACTATCATCGCCAAAATGGTGGTAAAAAATACCTTTGAATTTTCCTTTTCACATTATTACAAAAGCTTTTTGAATTAAATTTATATTTCTTACAATTTAATTTCTTTCTTAAAAAAATTGGGTTAATTATTGAATAAATTATGATTATATTCCGTTCTGCACTTCGAATCAGTATTATTTTATGTCAGTGTTCCTGATTATTCCATAAACAACTTATACACACAAAATGTTTTAATATGAATTACGATATACACGCCAATGATACCTACAAATGAATTACGCATTCTACAATACACAATTCTAAAGGGAATGCTTTGTAAACTGCACATGTAAATAAAAAAGATCAGGATCACTGGGACCTGTCAAGTCCACTCCACAAAATTCAAACACAGCTGATTCTGATGTCTGTCTTTTGGAGGCGGTGCATTACGAACTTTTTGGTTTTTAGCTGAAAATATTCTGTTATTTATAACAGATCGCACTGTAAAATTGAGAATCCAAATTTTTTTTATTCGAATATTGATCAAAATTTGAGTTCCAGCATGTGTATATTTCTTGTATATTGTATTAACCTCTTGACAACCTCATGAGTCGATGGAAGAAAAGCTGGTTTTTTATCTTGACGAAAAATAAATTTGGTTTTCTGCTTGTGAGTTCAACTTTGATCTTTGAATTCTCCTAAGTTTTTAATTTTTCATCTCTCTCATTTTCAAAGCAGTCTTCTTGTATAATTTTGATCAGTAATTTCTAGGCTGCAAAAACTTCCACAGAATCCAGGATTCCGTGTCTTCTCTCGGATTGTATAGATCGACAATTCTAAGTAAATCTCAGGATCCAGGCTATTAGATTAACTATTTTTTTTTAATTGGAAAAATATATGCAATGCAAATCTCTCTTGATAACCAGGCATGTAGTAACCATGCATTTTGCTACAGATAAAACCATGCTCTTTTTCTTTTCTCTTGAAATCTCACTATCATTTAAATTGAATTCTCCTTTTGGCCAACTTTTTTCTTTTAAGTAAAGTCAATCTGGACCTAATTAGGACAAATCTGGACAAGTTAGATTTCAATAGTTTTAAAGCTGAACAACCTCTCCTTGGCATGTCAGCTGGATTTATAGAGCTAGGAATGTGTCTCTCACATTTTTTATTTGTTAGACTTCTTATTTCTTTCACTCTATTCTCAGAAAAGATATTCCAGGCATCTTTTCTGGTTATCCACGCTTATACAGTAAATTAATCAATTCAGAAATAAACTTCTGTATCTCTGTCAAAATTGAAGACGAAAGCTATGATGCTATAGTAGCTGCAAGCCATTCGAGTCTCGAGATAGTAATTTCTTCCTTTCCAGTTGGTGCAACTCCTAGCTTGTATCAGATGTACAGTCCGCAAAAAAAAAAAAAAAAAAAAAAAAAAAAAAAAAAAAATGAATCACCCTGAATAACTTTCGTTCTAATGATCGGATTTTCACGAACTAAGTGTCAATCTTAAAGGTTCCAGGGGGTGACCTCAAATATGCTAATTAATTAGTGCTAACTATTATTTAAATTACGAAATCAGACACAAAAACGTACTTTCTCTGAATAAACATATATTTTTTTTACATATTTGGAATCCTGACACTTAAAATAGGGGGAGGGGGTAGACAAAATTTCAAAAAAATTGGGTCGTAAATTGGATCGCAATAAAGATTTATATAAACTCCTGTTTGTGAAAATTGCAACACCATGAAGGAATCGTCATAATTGAATGAAATTTAATACACAGTTGAGTGATAGTGGTACAAATAAATGATTAAACTTTCAAAGCAAACAAACAATTACAAGAGATCGAAATCAGTATTTTGTGTAGCCACCACGCTCCGCAATAAGTGCTACTACACGACGTGGCATGGAGTCGAGCAAACTTTGAATGTCTGTCTGAGGAAGAGAATTCCATACTGCTTGTATTCGTACCCAAAGTTCGTCTGTAGAAGCAACAGGAGGAGGATTACGAGTGAGACTCCGACCAACGAAATCTCACACATGTTCAATCGGCGACATATCCGGGGAATACGCTGGCCAAGGAAGAAGTTGTACCTGTCGCGATGCAAAAAAGGATTGAACAGTCCTAGCAATATGAGGGTAGGCATTGTCCTGTTGAAATACAGCAACTGCCAAGGCTTGAAGGAAGGGAACAGTTGGGGGCTGTATAACTTCACTGATGTACCGGGTGCTGTTCAGATTACCCACAATTCGTAGCAATTGAGATCGTCCATGATATGCTATGGCATCCAAGACCATAACTCCGGGTGTTCGTCCACTGTGGCGTTCGATAACGCACTCCGGAAGATGGCGTTCACCGGCATAGCGTCTGACACGAATGCGGCCATCATGGTGCCACAAATTGAAGCGAGATTCGTCAGAAAACACGACACGCTGCCAATCAGCAAGACAGTCCCTATGCTGGTTGGCCCATTGCAGCCGCAGGTGGCGAAGGTTTAGCGTGAGGGGGATTCTGTATAAAGGAGTCCTTGCGCGCAGTCCACGCTACAGCAGACGTCTACGAATTGATAAAGCACACAATGATACACCTGTAGCTATTGACCACCATGCTGTTAGTTGTCTAGAGGGAGCCGTACGGTCCGTTAGCGCAACGCTGAACAGGTGTCTATCATCGCAAGCTGACGTGACATTTCGGGGTTCACTCCCGGATTTCCGAGTTGTCCGACACTCGTCCATCCACTGCTTTCAAACACGCATCACTGTGCTGCTGTTGCACACGAGCGGCTACTGCACGATAAGATAATCCACCTTCACGAAGGCCGATGATTCTCCCCCGTTTAAATTCCGTAAGTTGTTGAAATCTCGCTCTCTTTCGTCGAATAGGCATAAGTAATGACTAAGCTAACGTTTACCACTAGCAGATAACCACCGATAACCATACTCGCTTGGCAACAGCCGTCTATTTATTCGGATCCATCCGCCGTTCAGAGGGCGCTGCTCAGCATACGCATGCGCTAAGGGTATGAAATTCTAATAATTTGCATATCATGCTCTACTTTGCATTTCCTGAAAATTTCAGCTCACTCGCGTAAGTCCTTAATGGTGTTGCAATTTTCACAAACATGAGTTTATATGGTGAAAGTTTAAAAATATGCCAAATTACCTCGCCATAGAAGGGGAAATAACTGATAACAACCATAAAGAAACTGAATGAATGACTAGACGGAAAAATCATAGTGCTTCTCATTGCTAAGCAACCAAAAAAAATTTTAGAGTTGTTTTCTGGTTCAAGAAAACAGATTGTTATTGTTTTTTTTTAATCTCCTTTGAAAAGGAAATATAAATCAATTAATAAATTATTTTTGATTCTCCAAGATTTTAGAATCTTGAGATTGAACTTTCTATCTGACATTCTTTATTTTTTTAAAGCTGTTTTAACGTCATTTGTATGACAGTTTTGAATTAAAACTAAATTTTCATAAGTTATTATTAAATTTATAAAGAGTTGTAGGGTTAATTGCTTTTGCACCTGACTTCGAGTTTCTTAGGAAAGGAATGAAAATGATCAAGCAAAGGTGGACCTGAAAAAAGATAGCTATTCTGATGCATAATCTCACGATTATATAAAATTCACGGTATTTATTTTCGATAAAATTGTAAAACTTGATATATATATATATATATATATATATATATATATATATATATATATATATATATATATATATATATATATATATATATATATATATATATATATATATATATATATATATATATATATATATATATATATATATATATATATATATATATATATATATATATATATATATATATATATATATATATATATATATATATATATATATATATATATATATATATAATAAATAAATAAATACAAGAAAACACGAAGAAAGTTAAGAAAAATATTATCTATTAACTTTCTATTAATATTATTAATATTATATTATCTATCAATATAATATTATTAATATTATATTATCTATTAATATAATATTATCTACTATTAACTTTCTTTCATTCTCCTTCTGTTTTCGTTTTTATTTCCTTTTTCCAATTTCCAGTCTTTAGGACGTTACGTGTGTTTAGGATGTTGCTCTTTGAGCCTATTTTTATGGAATTAAACAATAATCACAATTTAGCGCCTGGTAAAAAATGTGCTCAATATTTAAATTATTCTTCATGTTGTACCCGGTACAGAGAGCCTAAATCAGAGGGGAACTTCGGATCGACATCCTGCTACTCTGAAAGCATAAGCGAAAGCAAACGACTTTTTGAATTGCATTCTATTCCCGAAACTTTACCTTCCTATAAAGCGTGTGATGATAAAAGATGCAAAACTTGCCCTAATATTGACAAAAAACATACTGTTCTTTATAACGTTAGCTCCAAATCTTTTTGTAAAATTAAAAATGTTATTTATATGTTAACCTGTGGTTTCTGTAATATGAAATATGTTGGACAAACTAGTAACTCACTTAACATTCGAATTAATCAACACCGTTCTGATATTAACAGTAATAAGACTATCAATAACCTGGAATTGAATCATTTTAGAGTACATAAATTTAACTGAGTCAAAATTAATATCTTAGATATTATAGAGGATTTAGATTTAAGACTACAGAAAGAAAATTACTACATGCTTCTATACAAAACAATTCTGCCGTATGGGCTAAAACGATACCTTCCAACATACACAGATTAACTACAATAACTCATCAACTTATTCACTTTTTCATATTAAAGATAAGCGTACAAATCGAGGTAAACGGGGTTCAAGAAGTAATAGAAACTCTCTTAATAGTGACAAATTAAATATAAAATTTCTTTCATTAAACCAATTAAAGATTTTGTCTTCTCCCTTAAGAATTATGAAATATATAAGTTTTACGATCTTATTATTAACTTTTCTTTCATTAATTTACATTTCAAAATTCTTTGTTTCGATCTTATAAAAGCCAAAATGAGCAAAATTTTGCCTAATAATAAGAAAAGTTTAGATAATTTATATTTCGTTATTAACTTTCAAAATCCTATTTTCGATAAGATCAAATTTCACAACATTTTTGAAAATTTTAAAGCTTTATTTCCATTAAAAGATTTTAACATAATTAAAAGTTTTAAATATAACAAATCTCTTGGTAGAACCATATTTAACTATAATGATATAAGCAAAAATTTAGGGAGTATTAATATATCCGATTATGAATGTCACTGTGAGGAGGATGAATATTTTGATTTTGTTGATAAACATCATAAGCATATTATTACTGGTAATTTAAATATTATAGAAAACTTGGAACTTAGAAATTTAATGATAAAAGGCACAAAATTTAGACCCATTTACCATATATCAATCAATAAGATTCTAAAATACTTTCTTAAGGGGACAGTACTCCTTTAAAATGTAGCGAAATGATCAAAAAATGATGGTACTTTAAAAATCTGTAAGAAAATATCTAATGCAGATAACTATATGAAATTTTCAGAAATAAATAACAGAGAATCATAATTTTGATAAATATAAAAAGTTTAATCCACATGTTTATAGAAAAAAAATTATAAAAACAAATATTTTGAAAAAAATAAATTTTTGATTTTGTGTTTAATCATGTATCGCGCAGGATATTTCACGTAAATTTCACTCAAATTCCAAAATTTTTTTTTTAATTTAAAGATAATATTCAAATTAACTTTTTAGACTAAGGAATATATTTTGAAACAATTACAAAATTTTCTAGGTGGTCTTAAATGGAGGAAATCAATTTTTCATAAAATTTTGAGTATTTTTTTTTTGTAAAATTTTTAATTTTTGCATTGGATTCATAATAATAGTCTATTTTGAATAGATTGATGTTATGCACATTTGCTGAAAATTTCAAAAGAATTGCTCGATTAGAACAAGAGATATCCTGCGCGGAAGTTGAAAAAACCATGTTTTGAGAAAAATGCATTTAAAGTTAAAATTTAACTGCAGAATATTATTTCCACAACAGTCGAACTTCAACATGTATAACAAAGCTATTTTATGTATTATTATAGCTTATTTGAACAACATTTTATTATAATTGTTTATAATTTGTTTAAAAAAAAGCATAAATATTTTGATTTTTGTATGACGTTATTTTCATTAGTCAACATAATTGATCAAGACAAACAAACAAAATGCAATATTATAACTTTTAAATTCATCAAACTTAATTAGCATGTAACACAAAGTAATGTATTTAGTAAATTTTAGACTTTTTGTAAATTATTAGACATTTTGGAAATTATTAGACATTTATCTAAGAATTTAGTAAAATATTTAACGAAAACATACATTATTAAAATTTTCCTGCTTCATACAAACAGCCTTCTTTTTTTTCCAACTTTTCCTGTTTTACAATTTTAGACAAGCGTTTTGCACGTCTACTTTCCAATGTCATCTCCAACGTTTGTCTTTGTGCTTGTTCTATACGTGCACTATTCAGACTTTCAGCAGTATCCACGCAATATTTACCAATCTTTAAACCTAATTGTCTCATAACTTCAATTCTTCCCAACTGTCCTTCATTGAAAGAAATGATGGCTTCATTCACAGCTATTTCTGCTATTTTTCTTCCTGATCCACTTTGCTTTGGACACATTTTCCAAATTAGAGCATTTAATGACTCATTAGGACTTTGTGTCCTTCCACCAACACACCGGCGAAGTAGCTTTGGATCAGACAGATCTTTGAAAATTCTTTTGACACAGTCCATAACTGCGGGTGGTATCACATTTGAGTGTTTATAATTCACATTGTTTTCTTTGCAGCGTTGAAACTCGCACCACGAGTTATTGCCTAGAGGACAGAAGTCGTGAAGAGGCTCATCATCTGTCGAGCGAGTGTGGCAGTAAATAGCCCATATGGCTTTCCGCATGTCCACCCAAGAATTTTTATTATTGCGGATGGCATTCCCATAATATATTGACCATTTATCAATAATTTTGTCTGTTAAGCGCCCTTTGCCACTAAGTGGCTTTCCATCACTTAACTTTTTGCCACTAAAGTTCTTTTTTAAATCGCGTAAACGCCTTCCCATTCTTTTTTGGACATGGCCCACACATTCAATCTTGGTAATTTTGACATTAGGGCCATATATTTCAGCCTTTTCAATTTAGTACGTTAGTTTAGTTTAGTTTAGTTTAGTTTGTTTTAGTATCCCCATCACCAATATAATTGACATATTGGCAATTATGATGGGCTTCAGAGCGTTCGAACATTCGAAGCATTCCAACTACTTCCATTTTTGCAGCTGATCCTTCATGGTTTTTCACGCAAGACTTTTCGTGTTCTTCTTTCCACTTTTTAAATTCATTTCCGGACTTTGGCTCCTTCCACTGATCACATCCCTTGCAAAAAGATGCCATTACCTCAGCATCCACGACTTTTCCCGTCTCGGCTCCAATTAGTGTTGCAACACCAATTTGCGATGAATGCCCCCTGGTCTTCCAAGATCCATCTCCGCTGACGGTGATTTTTGCATCCCCAGTCAAGCGCACTTCATCTTTGCCAGCTTCTTTCATAGAAGTTTTGGCTACGTCGGAAGAAGAAAGGCGTATTTTGTTTAAATTGGTGCCATACGCACATCTGCTAGCTTGTGGTGGCAAGTCCATAATCCCCAAAAAAGTTTTAATTCCTGCTAAACCTTGTCCAATGCACCGCATGGCATACACGAATCTCAGGTTCACTTCACTGATATTGCACCGTGCTCCCAGCATGTTGCAATTTCTAACAGCTGTTAACTCTGTGCAGTTATCACAATGAATGCTGAATTTTGAAGATAATCCATATGTCAGAGTTTCATTAATGCTAATATTACCGCCACATACCTTGCACATAACATATTTTGCTAATTCAGAAAATAAATGAGCAATATCAATAACTCTATATCCATTGAAATCTGAAGCTACAGATTTATTATCAAAGCAGGAACTCTTCAATTTTTTGAATGACGCAGAAGTATTAGCAGAATCCGACTTCACTTTCGTAAAACGATTACCATAAAACTTTCGTTTTTTAGGTCGAACTCCAGACACTGGTTTATTGCTTGAAGAACTCATAATTCTCAAGAAAATTACAAGCAATTATAATAGTTCTGAAAAGAACTGTTTTTTTTTTAACGTTAAGAAATGATGTAAAAAGAAATTGACGAAAAACAGATGCAAACGATAGTTGTAGATTGTAAACAAGCAATTGAAAAGAAAGTTAAAGTGGAAGTAAATTCACAATAAAAATATAACATCATAAACTATGAGGCTAACCAGGTAGAAAAATATTAAATATATAAAATCTGTATTATTCTTTAAAATTTAAATTAAAAACTAGTTTTGGTTTCACTTCCTGGTTTCGGTTGAGTCATACTTCGCCCACTTTAATTTTTGGAGCTAATTCTGCTCGGTGGCTTCTGGAAAAAACTAGATACCCCACGAACGGTAGCTCGCAGAGTAAAACGGTTGGTTTCATTTTATTCAGAACAAAATGGAGTTTAATAATACATCAAAATTAAAAAATCGATTTTTTGACCGTTTTAAAGCAGTACTGATCTCAATAGTTTTTGTTTAAAGATATCAAATAGATTCTCTTTACCTTTAGGTATGCTAACAGAATGGAAATGGGGAGTTTATTATTGCTTTAAAAACTTTATTTTCAATAATAAGGATAATTTAAATAATAATAACAATTCAACAAATTTTTCTAATATTGTTCAATCAATTAAGCAACTTCAAAAAAACTTTGAAATTACTCCCATAGACAAAGCTAACAATGATTATGCTATATTCTGTAAAAAATTCTATGCTGAACTTTTAAATACGGAATTAAAAAATAGTAAACATTTTGAACTTAGTAATTTCAATAATAATATTGCCATTAAAAAAATTTTAGCTTTTTACGAGAGATTAAAAATTAAAATTAGCAATATACAATTTCCTTACTTAATTATCAGTCCTAAATTTCATAAAATTCCAGTAAAATTTAGAACTATCACAAGTGGGTCTAATACTTATTTAACTAAACCTGGCACCATTTTCTCTAACTACTTAAATAAGATTATTAACTAGATTACTAAAGAAGGTTTCTCTTGGATTATCACTAATAATCAACCGATTTTAGATTTCATTAAACATAATAAAATTTGTTCTATTGCGACTTTTGATTTCCAGGATCTTTTCAATAGCATTCCCCTTTCTAAACTAAAAGATGTCCTTTTGAATTATTACCATGATTTTAAAAATATCCTTAGTTGCGATTTTGATTATTGGGAAATTCTGATTAATTTTTGTCTTATTAGTAATTATCTTTACAATGGAAGGGATATTTTTCTTCAAATTAATGGAATACCACAGGGATCTAATTATTCATCTCTCTTAGCTAACTTATTTTTGCATTATTATGAAAAAAATTATACTCTGAGTATTAAATTTGTTTTTAGATATATTGATGACTTAATTATCTTTAATTTCCAAGATTTTACTGTTTTATTGAGTGATACATACCCTGAGGAATTAATCTTACTTCGTAATCATGATGATAATATTAATTTCAATTTTTTGGATTTGGGTATTATGAAAGTTGAAAATATCTGCTTTGTTGATTTATACGATAAAAGAAATGATTTTAATTTTAATATTAATAAACTAGTTACTTGGAATTCTAATGTTTCTAGGAGCATCTATTTAAATACCACTTTTAATGAAATGAACAGAATTAAAAGAATATGTAGTAATATTTATTTATCCAAAAAACAAATCGATAAACTCTTTCAAAATCTGATAAAAAAAAACAATGGATACCCAACTAATGTAATAAAATTTTATAGAAAATCATTGAATTAATCGTATATTTTGGTGGATATATTTACTAAGCATTTTTTTTTTTTTTTTGTTTGTTAATTTTTATGATTTTCGCATGTGCAAATCCATTTCAGGCCAAAATTCATTGCCAAAATTATTTACTAAATAATTTCTTTGATAATTTATATAATTTTTCCATGTGCAAATCCATTTCGGTCAAATCCGTGGTTAGAATTATTTACTAAAAATTCCTTTACTAAATAATTTCCTTTGTTAATCTATACAGTTTTTCCATGTGCAAATCCATTTCGGACAAATCCGTGGATAAAATTGTTTGCTAAAAATTTCTTTATTAATTTATACAATTTTCCATGTGCAAATCCATTTCGGACAAATCCGTGGTTAAAATTATCTACTAAAATTTTTTCTTTGTTAATTTTTCCATGTGCAAATCCATTTCGGGCAAATCCGTGGTTAGAATTATTTACTAAAAATTCCTTTACTAAATAATTTCCCTTGTTAATCTATACAGATTTTCCATGTGCAAATCCATTTCGGGCAAATCCGTGGTTAAAATTATATATTAAAATTTTTTTCTTTGATAATTTAAATAATTTTTCTATGTGCTAATCCATATCGTGCAAATCCGCGGCTAAAACTATTTGCAAAGCAGGCAATTTATGTTTCTCTTTTCTATTTTATATTTTTTCTTAAATAAACATCTATCTTCTAAAACTATTTATGATCAATTTTTAAAATTATCCAGTATAATATTACCTTGCGCACATCCATTTCGGGCCCATCCTTGGTAACTAACGAATCAAAACTCAGAATAACAAATCACTTCAGCAGTGCAGTAAGAACGACACTTTAAAACCCTCTTGTTACACTCAATTTGCGCTTTTGTTTTCATATTTTGTAATCTGGCAATCTTTCTGCGAAAACATTTTAAAATCATTCTTGAAAAATATCCGTCCATGTAAGTTGTTATGATTTAGCGACTCGCTTTATAGTCCCCCCCTTTTTAATGTTTTTTCTTTTTATTTTATTTTATTATCTGTTTTTACATGTTATTTTTACTTTTTATGATCTATTTTATTTGTAGTTATTTTGTAAAAAAATTTTTTGAGTGCTCCTCACACTATTGTATTAATATATTTTGCTTTGGCTTCATTGATACAATATCAGAAAGCACTCTGTTTTGCGGATATAATCGTGTGGGCTGAAGAAAAGATTATATCTTTTTTTTTCGGCTTTTTTTCCGGTTTTTTAATTAACATTTCATTTCTTTTTTTCTTTTTTTTAATTTATAAAATGTTGTTTGTTATTTGTTTTATTCTTCATTTTGGTGTTATTTGTGTGTTTGTTTATCGTCCTTTATGTAAATCCCCTTTATCGTCCTTTATGTAAATTTAGCGTTTAATATATGTTTTGTTAAAGTACAGTGTCTCTCATTTTCAAAGACGACCACTCATGCCGTCGCCACATATATATACATCATAATAAATAAATACAAAACTAAACACTAAAAAAATTAAGAAAAACCATAAGTTTTATTGTTTTTCTTAATTTTCTTCGCTGCAAATAAATAGAACTCATAAAATAAGTTCAAAATGTAGAGAAAACAGGCGAAAAATTACAGAACAATAAAAAAATTCCGAAAAAAAGAGAAATAATAATAAAAATAAAATAACAAGGAACCGGAAAAAATTCCGAAAAAAAGGAAAAATTTTTCTAAAAATATAAGGGAAATAAAAGACATAATCTCTTCATCAGCTCACACGATTATATCCGCAAAAAAGAGGGCTTTCTAATATTGTATCAATATAGCCAAAGCAAAATATATCAATACAATAGAGTGAGAAGCACTCAAACAAATTTTACAGAAAAATTACAACAAATAAAATAGAACACAATAAGTAAAAATATCACGTAAAAACAGAAAATTAAATATGAAGAAAAAACAGAATAAAACATAATCTATAAAGCGAGTAGCGAATTCAACTGAACTTACATGAACGGGAAATTTTTCAAGAATGATTTAAAATATTTTCGAAGCAAGATTGCCAGATAACAAAATATGAAACCAAAAGCGAAAATTGAGGTAAAAGCGTAAATAGAGGGGTTTTGTATTAAAGTGCGTTCGTACTCTGGAGTACTGAAGTGCGTTTGATGTGTTAGTAACCAAAGATGAGCCCGAAAATGGATGTGCGCAAGGTATTATTACACTGGATAATTTAAAAAAGTTGACAATTAATAATTTTAGAAAATTAATATTTATTTAAGAAAAAAAATATTAAACAGGAAAGAGAAAGAAACATGAATTGCCTGTTTCGCGCATAATTTTAGCCTCGGATTTGCCCGAAATGGACTTGCACGTGATAAAATTATGTAAATTAATAAAGAAATTTTTAAGTAAAGAAATGTTATTATAATGCTTTTTAAATTTATTATTCTGTTTTTGTCGGAGAAAATAGTAACTTGTAATAGTAACTTCTTCTAATAGTAAGTCATGAAAAGTTCTTGGAATTAGACATGAAAAGTCATGAATTTGAAAATCTGAAATGTAGCAGATACCCTCCTTGTATTAAGGAAAATAAAATATTTCATTCGAAATCTCTTTTCTTATTCAACATTATTTTATTTCATGCTTTGCAGAATATTAAAACGGAGCGGAGATCAAGGAGGTATGTAAGTAGGAAAATATATTAAAATGCATATTTTACCTTCATATGCATATTAAAATGCATATTTTACCAGAACCTCCTTTAATGACACTTGTTAACCAAGGTGCTGTAATGATATTAACAGCATTTCAACCAAAAGAACTAATTTGTTCTGTTTAAAACTATCTCTATCACACGACTTTTTTTTCCGAATGTCGCATACCTCCTTTAACTACGTACCCGTACTCCTTCAACTACGATTAAAATAAAACTTTATTTTAAGGAGCAGGTCAAGAATTTGCACTTCATAAGATTTGCAAATGATATTAAGTAAACTTAGTTTGCAGTAAAAAGAGTTGATGTTATTTACACACTTCTTTCGTTAGTTCTTTAAAAAGTATAATTTGAAAAAATTAAAAGAGAATTAGATTTATAATAGCCTTAATTAAACAAGAGTAACAATTGTTACAGTTTTTACAATACTTTTTTAACTCTGACTCTCTTTTCATGAGATTACTTCTTTTGCCAACGATTTTGTCCTTTCCTTGTTAGTTAAAACAAGCTTACGCATTCTTGTAATTTTTACATTTTATATTTGAAATTTCAATGTCGAAAAACATGTATGAAGTGACCCCTAATCGAAAGAATCTAAGTTAAATAGTTGTCAGGCCGATTATTACGAAAACAATTAACTACTCCGGTTCAATGAAACAATTATAAATGAATCATTAATATTCTTGTTTTTTTTATTACGAAATATTAGGAGAAATTTATATTCATAATTTCTTCAAAACGTGTGTTAAAACTATTATTATAAGTTAATTAAGTAGAAAAAAGTCAAATGGAGGAAAAGAACAATTTTTGAGATGATGATTCTAAAAATAGCACGTTTCTCATATCTTTTTACAATTTTTTATTTTAGTAGTTGTTTAACAAAACAAGGCATATCGAATATTTTCCTGATATAGCAATATTTTTTTGAACTGTGCAAAAGTTGAGAAATCATATACACAACTTTTTAAGCAAATATTTTCAACTTTTTAAAACCAAAGGGTAACTTTCTTTAAGTTAGCGCACAAGAATAACTTTGAATGTCGAAATAAAATTGTATGTGCATAGTTTTTTGTTCATTTAAAACACAAAACAATCTGTTGTATTTTTCCGCTGTGCACATATACGCATTTACTTTTCTTTACTCGAATAAATTAGAAACAATAAAAAAAAAAGAAAATTAATAATTTATCTTCATTTTTCGTAAACAATAGTATTTTTAGTAAGCAGTCAGCTATTCCGTATGGAATGATATTGTGTGTGATCAGTAGAATATTTTTAATTCCTTAACAAGATTTAATTCTCAGATAGCTGACAATAATTCCAAGTTTTCTTTCAATAAGAACTTAGCAATAATTTAAAAAGTAATTTTATTTTAAAGGAAAACATAAATTAAAGTACTAAAACGATTGATTAGTATATTATTGGAAAATAATATGTATGGTTGCATAAAAAATAAGATTTTGATTAAATAAGATTTAAAATTTAATTAAGAAGTTAGAAAAATAATTCTGCGAAACAAGCGCAGACAGATAATTTACAAATTTATTTTAAGATTAAGGCTATATATAAGATGTAAAAAAGTTTTAAGATCATTAAAAATGCTGACTACATATTTTTATCAATATTTATTAAATATATATTCAGGAAATTGATAAATATATTATTCCAAATCTAGGATACGTATGTATATTATTGAAATTGTATCAGTTATTGAAAAACAAAATCAAAAAATAAAAAATAATCACATTAAATAAGCATAATCTGGTGTATAATCATATTCTATCAGAAGCACGCTTTTATAAAACTAGACATCCGTTCAATAAAGTGTTTTTTATTCAAAATGTTTTATTCAAATTTCTTTACTAAATTTCAAATAAACTAGGAGGCTTGGCGCTCGCCAACCCCCGGAACTGCTTTCGCAGTTCATTTCGGATTGCTTCGCAATCCGATGCTCGCTTTGCTCGCTCATTGGATACGTTCTTAACGTCTAGCTTTTGTATACTTTTTTGAACACTGAAGTTCCGAAAACTTTTCAGTGTAGAAAATTCCAAACCTGTGCATTTCAATATTAATTTGAGATTAAAAACAGTTCGCATATTTTTCTTAATCACACAATTCTAAATTTCAGTTGTTGAGAAAAGTAACTTTTGTAAGTTTTGTTTTAAAGTCTTTCCCACCAGAGGGCTAAAACCATGTGTTGTAAAACAATATGAAATAGTACTGAACGCCGGATGTAAAGCATCGGCTTCGATGAAGATAATTTTGTGAGAATGTTTTTGATAATTCGGTGAGAATTCACCCGATTAGACATATGATACTCACTACGTGCTCTTGCGCGCCGAAGCCTATCAATTAAAACGTATTAGCGTTTTATATAATATAGATTAGCCATATGATGCTCACTACGTGCTCTTGCGCGCCGAATCCTATCAATTAAAAATGAAAACTGTTGCCAACGCTAGAAAAGAAATATCATCGGTTTTATTGATACGTACGTATTAGCGTTTTATATAATATAGATTATCAAAGGACTAAAAAAGAAAAGAAATAAATAAAAAATAAAAAGATTAGCAAACGATTATTAGCAAAGAAAATATGAATGAAATTTTACGCTACGCGCGCAAAGTCAAGTTCCTCGCAAGTTTATCACATTTTAATATTAATCACCCCATATAATTATTTCTTTATTGTCGCCAAATTATTTTTTTAAAAATAACTAATTTTAATTTTTCTCAGCTTCTAATAAATAAAAACAGTTGAAACTTTAGATTTTTCAATTGAAAAATATGTAGATTAATATGGTATAAAAAAATTCATACCTTATATATCAAAATTTTTTCATCCTCAATTTAATTAAATAATAAAAAATAATTAATAACTATTAAAAATTATTTTTTTCATGAAATTATCTTTGGGTAAATGAGTTTTATGAGTAGGTGCAATTTTTTCTGAATTGCTTTATTAGTTTTAAAAATATGACTAAAAACGTAAAAAGTTAAATTGACATTAAGGGGTACGAACTTTGGATCGCTCTACTGACCAAACTATGGGGACCATATTTCCCAGATTGCGGCTACCCCCTATATTTAGAAGGCTAAAAATCCAAATATGTAAAAAAAATATATGTTTATTCAGAGAAAGTACGGTTTTGTGTCTGATTTCGTAACTTAATTACTAAGCATATTTGAGGTCAAGCCCTGGAACCATAAAGATTGACGCTTAGTTCGTGAAAATCTGATCATTAGAACAAAAGTTATTCAGGGTGATTAGTTTTTTTTTTCGGACTGTACTTATCAAAGGTTTCTATTAGGATGAAAGCATCTGTGGCATGTCTACTGGCATCGCAAAATATATGTACTAAAAACTAAACTAAACTCTGTGGCGTGACAGCCCATAGAGGGCCAAGGCCTACAGCACCCATCTCAGTTTTCTTGATCTTGGGCTCTGGGGTGCAGGAGCAGATGTTCCGGTTAGGTGGTCAGCCGAACGTGAAGCCCCCAGTGTTTAATTCCCAAGCATGCTTGGTACTCATTTACCGACCCACTGAAGGGATGAAAGGCTGGGTCAACCTTGTCCGGCCCGAGGATCGAACCTAGCACCTGTGGCACGGGAGTGCGAAGCGCTACCACTCAGCTACCGGGTGTCAAAAAATATGTACTGGTGTATTTGTTATCGTGATTTTCAAACCGAAATACCTGGGAAGACGGAGTCTAAGTGGTGAATATCTCTTAGCCACTTTAAAAAAAAATACTTTTCGTATTTGCATTAACTTCTTTATCCTATTTATTTTGTGCTTCTCTTTTCTTAAATTTAGGGATGAGGATCTTCTCTATGTGAAACCGAGAACATTTGTATCAGCAGAAGCAAAAGCATTAACATCATTGAACTCCCACCCTCTAAGCTCGAATATTTTCTCAGCCATTACTTTGGTTGATACATTAATAAAAAGATGGAGCTCTTAATTTTCAACACAATTGACACAACTGTCAACATAAAAATTACTTGCAAGTTTTTCAGTAACACCTTTTGGGTATGAAGATTCCGCAGTATCTATTTTCTCTAAAACAGTTTGTTAGTGAAATTGAATTGTGGAGTTTAAAGGAAAAGGACTGCTTGACACTCCGAAAACCACATGACATACTATTCTTTCTGCAGACTATCACAATTACGCCATAAGAATCTCAAATAATCTGTGGAAGAAACACTTATTTGTAGAAGGGATCTTCGTATGTCAGAAATAATACCTATTTCCTGTTTTCGAAATCATGTTACAATTCTCTAAATCTGCTCAAGTTGTTTAGGACCCTTTTCTAAACAATCGTTAAGACTAGGAAACCTCGTTTCCTCGGCCGAAGCATCGAAGACAAGTATGATTTTTTGTAGTGCTATTTTCTTTCATAACTTTTCAGTGAGAAAGACAAACCACTGGACCTTGATCTTTTTTAGCAACTTCTTCAATTACTCCCTATTCATGGCATTCCTTAAAGACATTTTCATAAGTTCCATAATTGGACTCAGTTTTAAAACGTTTAACTACTTTCTTCAATTTTCTCCTAGCTAAATTAAAGTAATCCGGAGGAGGTGAATCACCTTTTAACCATGACAATTCTACTTCAAAACGATCATCTACTACATTAACAGTTCTCAGGAAATATGATACAGCAGCTTCTTTCAATTTAACCTGACTTTTCCTGACTGATAGATCAATAATGACAAGTGTATCCAAGGTCCATAAATCTGTTATTTTCTTCTCTGTAGAAAACATAGATGTAACCAATAAAGATGAACAATTTTCCCTCAAAGTATTTGGCATTCTTCCCATTACTGACCATCCAAGTTCTGCTTCAATTGCTTTGAGATCACATGGTACTTCACGACGACTACCCGTCACTAGCTTTCCAGCGACATCAGCTCCAATAAAGATTTCAATAGCATCTTTACAATATTTTATGTTACTGGCAGCTAACTCCGTCAGGCAAAGGTTATTGATATTAGGTGGCTCTAAATTTAATTTGTTGACCAAAAACTTTAAAATTGCAATTATAATCTCCGTGTATACTTGATAAATATATATAGCAAACATGATGTATATGGGTGATTCTCACGAAACATGAAATTCACTGTCCCTTGCTCCAAAATCTAATACTATAATACTAAAAGAACTTTTTTTAAAAAAAAAAATTAATAAATAGCATTGCTGTTAGCATTTTAAAATGACTTTGCACTAGCATTGACTGTTTTGTATACTTAAAAAATTTAATTGAATATCAAAATGTCATTTTCCTGGCATGTCCCAAACAATATTTCCAATGATAACTAGATTCCAAACTTCCCATGCATTTTTCAAAATCTAATTCTTTTTCTTATCCTATGTAAGCATTTCCGGAATATACGCAGAGGGCATTGTTTACTAAAACTTCGTTTAAAATAATTTTTTCTGTCAATAATTTGTTTGTCCCATGAAAATCTGTCATTTTCCTAGCTACTTTTATTTAGTGATTTATAGCCAAAATAGATAGCGGCAGGAAACAATATTTTATGTTAATAGATTGATTACATACCCTCCTATCTGAACATGTCTTGTTGCATGAATAAAGAACCAATTTTCTGGCTCAAAATCGATTTCAAAAATTTTTTCAAGGAGAGTAGGTTTTTATGCTATCATTTTCCTGGCTTCTTGAAATCATTAATAACATAAACTACATAGATTTATCTGAGTTATTTTAAGAAATACTGTTGTTTTCTGCAGAATATAAACGTCTTCGGTCAAAATAATAAATTAAAGTTATAAGCTATAAAATAGCGAATTTGTCATTATCCTGGCTTATGAATGCCAGGACATTGAAGTTTCGCCAGAAATTCTTTTTAACTGCTAATACTGTAAAGAGGGAAAGCAAATATTAACCTAATACCAAGTTTATGTATGATTGAAATATATTTGGATGTAATCAAAGTTATTTATTTATTTAATGATTGATGATTATACACAATTTTATTCTGTACATATCAGCAATGAAAGTTCTTTTGTTTCTTTCTACAGTGGATAAAAATAATTAATTTAAGCAATTTATGGTCCATCTAACATAAAGGCTTAAGTTGAGTTACCTACTATTAACTTAAAATGACTCTTTTTTAGACTTCTAAGGTAATATGTCATTTTCCTGGCATTCAAGGTTTTGTGAATTTCTATTTTATTTTTTTTCTCGAGCAAATATCAATAAACTACACTATAAGATATTAATAAGTGCAGCTAAAGAAGTATACAAAAAAATTTTGGATTATTTTGAAGACTTCAAATTTGAAGAAAATGTTTGGTCCGAATTGTCATGTTTCGTGAGAATCACCCATATACAAAGTATATATATCATGTTTGCATATCCCCGTATTTTTTTCCACCAAATAAAGAGTGTTGTAAGTCTTCAGAATGCTGGGGTTCCCAGTTTATTTCTTGAAATGTACTTTGTTAATAATACGATCTCTGTGAAGCTTCGTCAATAATTGAGCTTGCATCACGTTTATTCCCATTATAACGTTGTTTGCAGCATTATGTCCGTAGTAGTAGATACGTAAGAAAAAAGCTTGATCCACTTCAGAGCTAATCTCAACTTTCTTTTCAATTTCAGATGACTCGCTGTTTTTAGGCATTGTTTGTTGCATTTTTATGCACAGAAGGATATGACGTCTCTTACCACAACACAAACAACCAGATTTCAAATGACAATACTGGACAGAATGACCAGGTTTTAAACCTAAGAACAACTGTGAGATTGCTTAGCAAGTGATTCTCTCTGACTTAAAGATATTTTTCTTGCTTTAAAACAATCTCCAGAATAATGGGAATTAGAACAGAATATGCATTGTTTAGACACTTGGGATGAAGTTAAAAGATTTGTTGAACTAGGTGCATCATGACATTTTTCATTCCTTATTTGACTCTCAATCATATTCTTATCACTCGAAAATCTATTATATTTTACTTCAGCTTTCGGTTTTGAAAGGTCAAAACGTCAAGAAAACAATTAAAATGTGTTCTTCTGCTTCAACTTCGTCTTGCACAAATTCTAAAAGACTAAATCACTTTTCTCAACTAATTTTACTCTGGTCAGAATCGTCCGAGTTCGTTTCTCGCACTCTGCGATGAGCAGATCTATAGCGTTCTCAAGTTACAAGTGTTTCTTCGGGTAATGATGATTCAACAACATCTAGGCATATTTTTCCCAAGAAACCCTTAGTAGTTCAAGTGAACGAGACTTACTCTCAAGTTGATGAAACAATTTCCTTACTGAATTTTTAGAGCAATTTTGTTTTTGAAGAACTAATGCTAATAAATCTTTAACGTACACTTGATTTAGCAATTCTTCTCCACCAAAAAGCATTCTCAGCTGTTTTAAAGCCTTTTCGTAATTTTAACCCACCTGGAGGAAAACTCTTAATCAATAATTCAGCAGAACTACCTCTTTCTATTTCTTGAGATAAACATGAAAATTTATTGTGAGAATCAATACTCATGCCCTCATCTATTTTTTGAAACAGTCCCCAAAAGTATAGCTAATTTCGCACATTACGGTCAAAAGTAGGCAATTTAATTTTTAGATAATTCAACAAGGTACTCTGGCTGCGAAATAACATTCAAACTTTCACTTTTTAAAGCTGATTGCTCTCTCACTTATGTTCCTAGCTTCTGTTTCAAAGATCTCCAGCGGTTAATATAAATTTCTGATTCATTATTCTCCTTTTTTTCTATTTCAGTATCGGAAGTTTCTCAAGAGTACAACAATTATTTAAATTTCTCTTCAAAATTTATCATTACAATAGCTTTCTCTTCAATAAGCTTTAATTTATTCATTTTATCAGCGCAATTGAGTTTAGTTTCTTCCTCATTAAAGGAATTACAAGCTGGGGTAAATAATCTTCTACGCTGTTTTCTTTCTTTTAATACAGCTTCCATAATGAATAAAGAATAAAACGAAATATGCAAAATATTTCTTACTCATAAAAAACAGCAATTTCCGTTTTGCACTTCAAATCAGAATTAGTTAACGATGTCAGTGTTCTTGATTATTCCATAAACAACTTACACACGAAATAAAAAGCCATTTTGTTTCTTCTCCACAAAAAAAAAAGAAAAAAAAAGAACGAACAATCTAAAAAAAAGTAAAAGAAACTGTTATTTAAGCAACTTAATTTTATGAACTAGATCAAAGATAAAAATTAAGCAGACGGTAATTCTCAACACCTATATTATTCGTTCATTGTCTTGAACTTATTAAACATTAAGAATTAAAACTAAATAAGTTTGAAATTCATTTTCAGCATAAATAAAGCATAATTTCTCAAAATATTTTTGAAACAACAGATTAAAGTTTATTTTTTTATTATTTTTTTGTAATAACTCACTAACAAAACAATTTTCTAGGTAGAACTAAGTTTGATTTTTCCCACAAATCGATTTTCAAACTGGTTTTTAAGTGAAGGGTGTCAAAACTAGAATAATACTGAAAAAGAAAAAAAATCAAGCTGCTGCAAACTAAAAGAGATTTTTATGCCCATTAATAAATTTTGGCAGCCTTATAATTTTGTTGCATGCTCAAATTGTATGCATTTATAGTAAAATTATTTTCTACATCTTAAATTGTGTACATTTTTAATTTAATGTGAAAAATATATAAATAATTATTTCTCACTAAGCTATTTTTTATTTTAAAATCTACACATTTTTCATGCAAAATACTCTATTTTCTGCAGAAAAAGTCTGATTAAAAGAATGGTTCTCTTATATATTTTTATTCTTTAAAAATTTTTTAACCGGTATTTCGTAAAATATATTTATCGAAATTTCATATCCAAATTACAAAAAATTAAAATGTTCAAGTACAGAATTCTTATAAAATATATATCGATAATATCCCTTAAAATTTCTCATCAGATTAAGGAAATAATGACTACTCATGTTCTCAATTCTGCAAACAGTTCTTCAATTATTTTAAGAGAAAAAATAAACAGTATAACGATTTTTTTGTTCAAACAATTATGTGAACTTTCTTTATAGAAAAATGTTTAAAGCTTACCAAAGTACAGTAAAATGTGCACACTCCACCAACGAGAAAAATAGATGTGCTAATGGAGAGATTGGTGACAGCGCTCAAGGCAAGAGCGGGACCTAATAGCACCGATGATACAATTAACACCTAAAGATGACACACATTATTAAAGTACGAGGTATATCAAAAAGTAAGGTGTATATGAAATTCATGATTTTCTGTGTAACTCAATAATAGTACTAAGTCGTTAAAATTCTTACGGCTTTTATGTACTTCTCGTCCAGTGACAGAATCAACGGAAACCTACATTTCAAAGTGCTCCATCTGCTTAATGGATACTAGTAAGAAATGTCAGGTTATTCTTCAGCTTCCTTCTCTATAGCTCTTTCATATAACCGTTTTTTACACTCTTAAAGAACACCTCCGTATTCAACGTCCCAAAAAAAAATTTTAAGCAGTAAAGGCAATAAATTACCTGAAGGATATTTTCCTTTGAAAAGTCATAAATAGTTTGATACCAAGTTAAAATAAAACATCGATTCCTTTTCATACGTCACTGTCAAACGATTTTTAGCCTCTAATTTATTCTCGTGTATTAAACTCAATGCATTTTTCTTTCAACCGAAAATCCTTCATGGAAGTTTAATTAGACTTTTAAAACTAAAATAGTACAAAAAGTTAGTTTTACAATTCATAAATTAAAAATTACGAGAGAGAGAGAAAGAGAGAGAAAATATGAACACTTTAAAAACAAGTTGCTTACTGTCTGAATCAGAAATATTGCAGATATTGCATATCTTGTGTTTTTGCCATATCTCATCTCTAGAAACTGGAATAAAATACCCTTGTCATATTGTAACAATATTCATTTCATGAAAATATAAATTTTTTTAAAAATTTTATTTATCTCGAAAACATTAAAAATACAGAATTATTAGAAGCATAAATATAAACCAATCACTTGTTCTTCGAGTCAATTTCCAATAAATTATGTATTTCTCAAAATAAAAAAAATCTTACAAATGTACAACGTTTTCATAAAAATTCTAGTTTTGCTATAATAGTTAAGCTACTTGATGAAAAATTACAAAACATAATGTTACACTAAACAAAGCAAAAAAAGTTACTCGAAATCTTACAATAAACAGTGCAGAAAAGTTGTGATAAACAAAATAACTCAGATTTAAACTGGAAACTCTTAACTCGGATTTTTTTTAAATTGCTTACATTTAAACAAGTCTGCTCGTAACAGCAAATCTGCCCGTTTCTTAAACCGTTTTTTTATTTTATTTTCATGACAAAGTGCACTTTTTAACTATTATTAGAGGTTTTTTTTTAAAGAATTTGCATTGTGAAAGTGGTGAATAGAAAATTGTTTTAGTACCAAATACTTTACCTCATAAGCTGTGGACACACCACATTGAAAGTAAACCGGTACATATAAGTGAGAGGACAAATACATGCCAAAAGCTGTGCCAAATGGCGTAATCAAGTGTTGAATACCATATCTGTAGACTTCTGCTGGTGTGGATATCATAGTTCCCGTTGCTGTAAGAGTTGCGATGATTGAAAGAACAACGGGTAATGTCGACATGTTTTTCCCTGCAAATAAATACTCTAGAACGGTCTGTTGCCGATTGCCAGAAAGTCGAAATTTGATGCCTATAGCAACAGAAAAGAGTAGGAATACAGCGATGACTGCATAGTCAGCTACACTCAGGTAATGCCTTAATTCCATGCTGCCTTATCCCATCTAGACCTTTCCTGGAGGAACAAAAATACGTAAGGAGTAAAATTTGTTTCGAAACATTTTCTTAAAATTTTTTATAATACTTTTAACTTAATTTTTATCCCTTTGGGAATCTCTGATAAGTACTGACACAAAACTGATAACAGATTTTTGGACAAAATATAACAAATGGGTAAATAGGGATAAAAGTTGAACTTGATTCATAGAGCAGGAAAATTTTTTCCTGAACTATTTCAGTAAGAAGTAAACAGAAATTGAGGCGCTTTCTCTCCCCCCCCCCCTCTCCTCTTTTATCGTCTTTCAAATGTTACATTTTAGGTTTTGATGTTTTATAGGAGTTTTAAACGCGTATTAAAGTATTCCGAAAAGGTTTTAACATATTTCATCGTATTTAAAATAAAATAAAAACTTTAGCCAGGTATTTAAAAACAGTGAAAGGCATGACCAAACGAGCTGTAAAATCAGTAGAAAATGTCAATCGATTCGTAAACGTAAATACTCCAAACAAACATAAATCAATTGAGAAGAAAAAAGCAAGAAACTAATTTTTTTTACTAGATGATTTATTATCGTGTTATATAAATAGCATGAGTTACTGGAATATTGAGTAATGACCTGTACTGAGAGTCTATAATATTTTCTATTTAAAAGTATTATTTTTTTAAAAAAAATATGATTTCAACGTTCTTAAACAAGGATTTTAACTTATCAGGACATTCATTTTTATGATCTACTCCAGCGTTTTCGCCAAGTTTTTAATATTTTATAATAAAAGATGTTGGGATGTAGTTGAAATTTGTTTCTTCCTTCCATATACTTGAAAATCATTGAAAACTAAGTTTATTTTATAATTTCAACCCTTTACGTACCGAAGGGAGTTATTTCCATATAGTTTTGAAATTAAACAAAATATCGGTCTCTCCCTTTCTGTTTATTACTTCTAGTTTATAACAAACGATTATTGAAACGATCATCACCTATGCAAATATTTAGTTTTTGATGTTTCGTTCAAGGACGCCATTTTATATCTCATTCTAACTCTAACCGTCCTTTCATATTTTTTATTGAACATATAACAAAGTATGAAAACCTACTTTTACAATACCATACAAAATCTTTTTTATTGATTCATTGTCATTTTCAGCCAGTTATAATACAAAGTAATAAATGTCAAACTTTAATTAAAATGTTATACTCTAATGTGAGTCCCAAACTAAAAATTATATAAAAAAAATCATACTGAATTCTAACTAAATATTTGTCAAAGTGTGGAATAGACTTAATGTGACAAAATAGTTTCACAAGTTCATGATAATTTTTTATTATATTTGATAAATAGAGGTTAGACAGAATATTTTTAGATACCTTTAGCGTATGGAAAAAGGCCATTTCAATGACAAATCAAAGCAGCAGAAAATATTTAATGGACATCAGCAAGTATTAAAAGTTAAGCACCCTATGGACACATATTAAAACATAATTTATTTCTTACCTATTATACAATGCGTCAATTGATATGGTAAACTCATTTGTTTATAAATCGTAGTGAGAAGAATACTTAAATGACTGTAATATTAAGCTGATGTCATTTATTAAACACACGTTGTACAAACTATTTTCATTTAACTAATTTTAAATAAAACTTATATAACACACCCACTCTAAGGTTAATAATATTATAAAATAATGAAAAATAGTAAATCTTATTTTTCGCATGGAATTTTCTTTGAATAAGCGAATTTTATATTTATGTGCTAAAAAAATTGCAATTTACTTTAAAAGTTCTCGAGCTATAGCGAAATACGCAAAAATAAAATTAGCATATCTATCTTATTATATAAAACGCTAATACGTACGTATATATCAATAAAACCGGTGATATTTCTTTTCTCGCGTTGGCAACAGTTTTCATTTTTAATTGATAGGCTTCGGCGCGCACGAGCACGTAGTGAGCATATCATGCGTCTAATCGGGTGAATTCTCACCGAATTATCAAAACAATTCTCACAAAATTACAACACATGGTTTTAGCCCTCTGGTGGGAAAGGTTTTAAAACAAACCTTACAACAGTCACTTTTCTTAACAACTAAAATTTAGAATAGTCTCAACAACTAAAATTTAGAAAAATATGTGAACTGTTTTCAATTTCAAATTATTATTGAAATGCACAGGTTTAGAATTTCCTACAGTGAAAAGTTTTCGGAACTTCAGTGTTCAAAAAAGTATACAAAAGCTAGACGTTAAGAATGTATCCAATGAGCGAGCAAAGCGAGCATCGGATTGCGAAGCAATCCGAAATGAACTGCGAAAGCAGTTCCGGGGGTTGGCGAGCGCCAGCGAGCAGGGGGCGAAGCCTCCTAGTATTATATAAAACGCTAATACGTACGTATGCATCATTAAAACCGATGATATTACTTTTCTCGCGTTGGCAACAGTTTTCATTTTTAATTGATATGCTTCGGCGGGCAAGAGCACGTAGTGAGCATCATATGGTTAATCTATATTATATCAAACGCTAATACGTTTTAATTGATAGGCTTCGGCGCGCAAGAGCACGTAGTGAGCATCATATGTCTAATCGGGTGAATTCTCACCGAATTATCAAAAAAATTCTCACAAAATAATCTTCATCGAAGCAGATGCTTTACATCCGGCTTTCAGTACCATTTCATATTGTTTTACAACACATGGTTTTAGCCCTCTGGTGGGAAAGACTTTAAAACAAAACTTACAACAGTTACTTTTCGCAACAACTGAAATTTAGAATAGTTTAAGAATAATATGTGAACTGTTTGCAATTTCAAATTAATATTGAAATGCACAGGTTTAGAATTTTCCACAGTGAAAAGTTTTCGGAACTTCTGTGTTCAAAAAAGTATACAAAAGCTAGACGTTAAGAACGTATCCAATGAGCGAGCAAAGCTAGCATCGGATTGCTTCGCAATCCGAAATGAACTGCGAAAGCAGTTCCGGGGGTTGGCGAGCGCGAGCGAGCAGGGGGCGAAGCCTCCTAGTTACAATATAAAACTGCAAATAAAATTCACATTAAGGGATCCAAAATTTGGATCACTTTCTTGACCAAACTATTGAGAATATAATTTCTAAATTGCCGCCTACAGTTTGGGGGCTTTAATATCCGAACCTGTCGAGAAAAAGGTGTGAAAAAGAGAAAGTACGTTTTTACGTCTGACTTCGTCTGCATTAATTAATCAGTATATTAGCGGTCACACCTTCAAACAATTAAGATTTTAACGTGCTAGATTGGAGCAGATTCTAGGGGTGCACAACCTGCTGCCCGCGGGTCACAATGTGGCCTGCCAATGTGGCCTGGCGGTGATGTGCCACCCGTAAGAGCTTCTGAACACGATGGAGAAAAAAAATTTTTTTTGAAAAGTAAAAAAAATGTCGAAAATTTTGAGTCGCACGTTTGAATCATCAATTTTCGATGCACACAATTTGCACAGATTCTATTGTAAATCAATATTGTTTCTTGATCACTCTTTCAGCGGTAATTGCTTTGGAACTCCATGTGAGTCTTACGATACGAAATATTTTTAATATTACTCTACGATATGCGAATTTCAAAATTTGAGAAATCGATTTTTAACTCGCTTTATTTTCTCCGATTTAGTCATAAATCCAATTATTTTTCAATAAATTTTTTTTTTGGCCGTTACAACTGCTAATTTTTAGGTGGTTTTTAAAATCCCGATACATTTAATAAGACATTCCGACCCGTGAGCTTTAAATCGTTCATTTAATCGATCACTTTTTGACGAGTTTTATTTACGCCGATTTCATCATAAATCTAAATGATTTTTCTCTTTTTTTAAAGGCAGTTATTGCTATGCTTTTCCATATACTTTAAAAAATCCAGAATTTTTATCAAGCGATTATTACGATACTCGAGTTTCAAACAGCACATTTAAATAATCACATTTTGACTCGCTTTGTTTATGTCATTTTCATAGTAAATCAAAGTTACTTTTCAACCATTTTTTCGGTAGTTACTTCATTTTATTTTCTAACAGTGTTGAACAGCCGACCCAATTTTTTGGGCTTACGACTACTAATGTTCAACTCCATAGTCTTGTAATTTTGAGCCTAATCTAGAAGACAAGGGAACTCCTGGATTAAGTATTGGGAGAAATTTGATTCGTGGAGGACTTGTTGATGGAACTAACCTACATTTGCGTCACATGGAGAGAAAAATCACAAAAAACTCCCACGGTTTGTCTGACGAGAAGGGAACTCTAACCCTTGATCCGTTTACCACTGAGGATATTTTACGTTAGGACTGTGGTCGGTGCAAATCAGATGCAGAATTCTTATCTACCAGCCGATGCTGAGATTCGAACCAGATTCACCTCATTGGAAGGCGAACGCTCTATCCCCTGAACCATCACGGCTCGGCAGTTATTGCTCAACGTTTTCACGTATTTTTAAATTATGAGTTTTATCATATCATGCGAGTTTTAAATAGCGCATTTAACTAATTACTTATTGAAGCGCTTTATTTCTCTTAATTTTATCGTAATTTTAAACTTGTTTTTTTTTTTTTTTTTCAGTTATTGCGATGGTTTTTCTCTTGATTTTGGCGATCCCATTTTTTTTAACTACGATTTTATTATGATACGCGAGTATCTAGTCTTCAAGTTTAAACAATAACGTTTTGATAAAACTTTGTGACCATTTCATCGTAAATCCAATTCATTTTTACCGTTTTTTCGTCACTTAGCGCAATGCATTTCCACGTGGTATGCAGAATCCCGATATTTTAATACAATATTTTTTCGACATGAAAAGTGGAAGAAGCTGCTCACTGTTTGTAATTTAGTTTTAAAGTTTTTTTTAGCTCAGGTGCTTTTTTTAGGGAAAAAAAACGAAAAAGAAAACGTTTTTTATTTAAAATTCATGAAACCTCTAATAATTCAGAAAGTAGAAATTATATTTGAAGCATAATACCAAATAAATATAATTTTTTTTTATTATGGTGATTTTGTTTTAATTTTTGTTCCAACCATAATTTTTTTTAAAGAAATAATAAGTTCATAGTAATCATTTAAAATATGTATTTTTTTTACACTTTAATTCTGTGAGCTTTGCAGTTTTTTTTATTTTATTTTTTGTTAGAATTTATTTTAGAATAAACTTTTGAATTGCTTAATATGATTAAAAAAGCAGTTTATTTTCTCCAATATATATATATTGATCTATCAATTATTGGTATAAAAGGGAAATATTTTTTTAAAAACAGTATTTTTTTTTTCATAATTAAAATTATTTCATTTTCTGCAAATGTATTACCAATTTGACTGATAAAAAATTTAATCCTTAGAACAATAATGTCCTTAATCAAAATTATCATATTTATTGTCAACATGTCCTACTATGCATTCGGCCTTTCGTAATTCAATCTTCTGTGCAAGTGACCCTTATATCAAAAAAGTTGTGCATTCAACGTCAGATTCGATCATTAGATCAATAATTATCAAAAATAGTATCACATAGCATTAAATAGTTTTCTGTTCACTCGAAATTTATAAGTAGGGATTTAAACAAATGCCTCTCTCCCTCTCTCTGATATGAATTAGTTCATTTCAGTTACAAAATTTAAAAGAATGCAGCATGTTGATAAATCTTATTTTGCGAATACGATGAGAATTCGCGATCGCAACGAACTATAGGGGGCGTTGTTGTATGAGACGCATACCTGCGATTTCTATATGAACCGTCATTCAGTTACTCTGGAGACGTTTTTAATGTAGCTTGTAGCGTTGTAACGTTCCTTCCTTAATGTGGCTTATTAAATTTAAAGAAGAAAAATGTTTGATATCCTTTCTTATACAACCGAAAACAAGATGGTATCTCTTTTTTTTTAAAGAAGGAACATCCAAAACACATCTGAAAAATATTTGTAAATAAACAGAAATAAATATGTATCTTCTTATTAGAGTTAAAACCTAATGCCTGAGAAATAGTTTTACTAAATTTAATGATATAACCTGAAAGGCCTATTTAAACTTTACATTCCATAGTTTTAAGAATCATATTACTTCAAACATTAAAATAAGCAAAAAGTATACATAAGCTTCATAATTTTATGTAATTTAATTTTGTAAATAAAGTTTTTTGACAAGTAATTTTATCAAAAAATTTTAAGTTTTAATAAAAATCATTATTTAGAAACTGAAAAACGTAAAGTAAAGAATGCTTACGATACAAAACAAAAACAAAAAAAAAAAAAAACAATTCTAAAAATCCCTTATATTAAAATAAACAACTTTCATGTTTTTTCTTTTTTGATTCATAATCGGACGTAGAAAACCATTCTATAGAAAACTATCATCAAGAAAAAAACTACTTAAAAGTAAAATTTTTTATTTTATAAAAATTAACACTTACCTGCTTTATAAATCAGAAGAATTCCAAAATGATTTGTTCTTCGATTTTTGTTACCATTTTTTAGTGCTACGAAAATGCGTCTTTGAGATTTGCCAAAAATAGAACAAGATGCAATTTTATTTTTTCTGGAGCGAAATATTTTGCCCATTGTCCACCGAAATCCGATAAACTACTTTGACTTTAAATAAAGTGTTTCGTTTTATAATTTGTCACAAAAATTTTAGGTGTAGATTGGCGGCACTTAAAAACAGCCAAATCTGTAGCTGTTGTGGCGTTAATACATAAGTACTTAATTTTTATTCATACTTTTCTGAATCATATTACTTGAAACATTAGAATATACAAGAAGTATACATAAACACATAATGTTATACCATTTATGTTTTTAGAAAAAGTATTTTGACAGCAATTTTTATTAAAAAATTATAAACTATAAAACGGAAAATAAAGAATTCTTATGATAAAAAACGATTTTAAGAATTCTTTACATTGAAATAAAAACTTTCATATAGTTTCTTTTCTTATAGTTCTTAATCAGACGTAAGAAACCATTCTGTAGAAAACTATCATCAAATAAGAAAAAAAAAAGTTTTACAAGCTAATTTTTTATTATAAAAATCATAACACTTACCTTCTTCATAAATCCACAGAGTTCCAAATGAAATGTTCTTCGTTTGAAAGTTTTATTTTAAAATAATATGTACATAGGTTATCCCTTTATTACTTTTAGATAACATACCATACATCAAACTTTTATAATTGTAAGATCTCGATATGAATTTGAATATGTAGCTTAAAAACAGAACAGCTGAATTCTAGTTGAAATTATCTATTCTTTCAAAACTAAGAAATACTTACCAAGAAAAGGATAAAAAATTTATTAATCATCAGCACAAATGACACTATTTCAAGTAATTTGGTTGATTCTTTATTGTTGTTTTCCGAATTATATAGATACAGAAATATATACTGTTCTATAACAAAGAAGAATTCTATAACTATTGCAGTTCTTGACGTTCTGAATTCACATTTCTTTATTGGAATGACGAAAGCAATGTTGACTTCATTTTAATTTGTAATGAATTGAAGACAAAAAAAATTATTTTACCGTAATATACACATCTGTAACAGCAAGTGATCATGAAATTGTAAGTTATGTTGTTGGTAATAGAAAGGTAAAAATTATTGAGAAATTGTTCTTCAAATGCTTGGCGTGTTCTGCTTCAATGTTTGGCATGTTCTGGTTAGTTTTTTCAAGTTCTTCAGCTGTTCCTTAGGGAAATTTTGATTTTTATTTGCTGCTAAGAAAATGGCGTCCGTCATGGCCGATGATTTTGATAGAACTAAATGAAAACGTAATAAATTAATGTCTGATATTTACAGGCTCCCGATAGAGAGCGTACTCGAGCGTTGCGATCGCGAATACAAGTAAGTAAAACAGTGACAAAATAAAAATGATATATTGTTTCTTTTGTCTGTTACTATGACAATAGTTTTCTTTATCACTAGATATCATAAAAAGATAATTTACGTCTTATTATTTCATGCATTTTTATTTTACAGCGAAATCACCATGATAAGATTCAAAAAAGATCTAGATATCTTTGGTTGTCATCAGCATAAAATTAATAAATGCTATATGTATTTATCACTTTTCAACGGTGTTTCATTTTATATGTCATCACTCCTTAGTATTATGCATTAATATAATTACGCTTTTTTTATTTTAATTACTATTCAAAACTAAGGGGTTAAAACTGAAAGTATTGCTTATTTATCATATAATAAAGTAGTCCCCTGTTATTATTTTCTTATTATGCAACATTTTATGACAAAGATGACCGTTTTAAAATTAATTACAAATACTTTATAATAAAATTAAAATAAAACTGTGTTGATTCGAAATTTGCAATTGAAATGAGAATGACAAAATAAAAATAAAAAATTATGAAATTTTAACTTTTCGCACTGTTATTAAATTATCGCTTTACAGAAATATTTAACGATGCTTAATAAATCAAAAATAAATTAAATAGAGAAACAATTTTGTGGAGGAAGTTGCGATGGTAACCAAGTAAAATTATTTGGTAGGATTTAATTTTATTCCAATAAAATGAGGATCTAAGTTCTATTACAATAAAAAGGACCTTTAGTCGTGATGGCTCAAGGGAGTTCGTTTTTCAATCAGATGAATCCCAGCAATGACAGGTCAATACGAATTCCGACTTGCACCGACCACAGTGCTGACGTAAAGTGGTAGACCGATCATGGGTTAGAATCCCCTTGCCGCCAGACAAACCGTGGGAGGTTTTTGTGGATTTATTCTCCGTGTAACGAAAATTCGGATTAGTTCCATCGAAAAGACCTCCAGGAAGGTAAATTTCTCCCTGAACTTTATCGAGGAGTTCCATTGTCTTCTGGATTAAGTTCAAAATTGCAAAGCTACGGATTTGTACATTAGTAGTCATGAACCCAAAAAATTGAGTCAGCTGTTCAACGAAGGTTATAAAATAAAATAAAGAACCTTTGAATCTTATTGAATGGTTTTTAAATTTGGTTTAACTTTCTGGTCATGCGATGACATGATGAGGTTGTTGGACAACGCCATTAAGGGGAAGGATAGTCTTTAAAAAAGCTTTAAAAATTCTATCTTTTCTTTAAATAATAAAATCGCGTGCAAAATATTGTAGAAGTGATGTGAAAAAAATCTTGGCTGAACGGTGAACGGTTGATGGTAGAGTTTTTGTTTGAAACTTGTTCAGTTAATGTAGATGACATGGCAACATTAAATTATATCGTTATAAAACATTATTTAAATTTAAAATTCACAGCAATATTTTTTTACAAAAATTTACTTTCTTCTACGTTTAAATTTCTTCTATATTTTAATTTGAGATTTTTCTATACGTTAAGTAACAAAGTTTCCCAATATTTATTAAAACAAAAAACACTCTCTTGATATTTTTATGTAAGGAAAAAATTAGGTAATGGAGCTTCGATTTAAAAATGTTGAAATATTTTATTTGAAAACCACTTCTTATTCTTTTAATGAAAAAAAGACTAGTAAAAAGACTTTAAAGTATATTGCTGACTGTACGAAAAAAATTGAGGTGATACAAGTTGTGCTAAAAACTTCTTGAAATTCGCAAAAAATTTACTTCAAACAATTACTTTAGCACTAAAAAAATATTTTTTATTGCTTATATATTAAATTTCCAAACTTTTGATAGTTTAGTCACATAGCTCTCACTTTTATCTTTCTAATGATACCAAAAATAAGAAAATTAACTTAAAAATTTAAAAAAACGTCAAAAACACTTCAGCCACTTTCTCTAGTAACGCCATTTTGTTTAATTGATTCTCAAAATGGCTCTCTCATTATCGTTATGACCAAAACATTTGAATAAATCATTTTCAGCAAGCATTTTTTCACAAAAATTTCTAACATGACAGTCCATTTCACTTTGATTGAGCCATAATTTACTGAATCACTATTAATATAAAGAACAAGATTTTTCAAATGTATGATTACTGTTTTTTGACCTTAAATAATTTTTTTAAAGAATACGAATAAAAGGTTCGTAACAATAAGTCACACTTTTTCTAAAGCTTGCATTTTTATATTAACTGTTTATAAGTAATTTGCCACTAGCACAGTACAGTGTATCATGCCTGCATGGAAATCGTGGCACTTTTCCTAATAAACGCTTTTAAAATTACATACCACATTGGAATAGTAAATAGAATACATATAAAAATAATAACGTAATATGGATTTCAATAAGTGATTAAAACTTATCCCGTTTATTAACTAAATTTTTTATTAAATATAAATTGCAAGAATTTTATTTGTTAACATACCTTCGACGAACTTTTATTGTTGTGATACGACTTTACATCAGTTTTTGAAGTTTTTTTTTATTTTTTTAAACACCGAATTGAGAGGAAATGTAGTGATAGGTAAATAAACTTAAATAGAAAGAACATTACATCAATTTTGTTATTGACTTCTATCGTATCAGAGGGTCAAATAAAAGCTTAAAATCAACAAATATTTTGAAATGTTTTACTCTTATAAGAGAAGAAAGAAAATAGCAAGTACACTGTCAGAAATGTCATTCTAAAAATACGATAAAATAATAGGCAGCAGTTTGTTCCTCCAACGAACCATGCGTTTTACGATTAGAAATATTTCTTTACTTTTATGGGTAGGAAACCGTTTACAAGTGAATGGTTTTGCATTTCAAAAACCGCGAATATGGAACCATACAATTTTATTATTTGCCATTTACAACTAGCTTGGTTTTAAAATTGTATAAAGTAAATTTAACTTGACATTGGAGTTGAGCTATTAGGTAATGAATCCGAATTTTTGCTAAGTAAGAGCTAGGTTGTGGTTGAGTAGTATTTTTTCAATGCTGTATTGTAAAACAACAAATACTATTATGGTGTCAACACTGTGATTCAAACACCCTTTCATGATATTGAGAGGTTTAAGTAAGTGCAGGAAGTGAATGGTTCCATAAGGTGTTCATTAATACAAGAGGTATCCACAGTTGCATCTGCTGCCGTTAAATTTAAAGAAAAGGTAAAAAAAAAATCCTTTATTGTTTTAAACTATCTGAATTAGTTCAATTTTCTGATGCATTAAATATTTCAGGTGATTGTCAGATTGAAGAATATTGCTTCTTGCTTAACGGATTTTGATGTTCTTCAAAATTAGTTAATTATAAATGACTAGGAGGCTTCGCACCCTGCTCGCTGGCGCTCGCCAACACCCGGAACTGCTCTCGCAGTTCATTTCGGATTGCTTCGCAATCCGATGCTCGCTTTGCTCGCTCGTTGGATACGTTCTTAACGTCTAGCTTTTGTATACTTTTTTGAACACTGAAGTTCCGAAAACTTTTCACTGTAGGAAATTCTAAACCTGTGCATTTCAATATTAATTTGAAATTGCAAACAGTTCACATATTTTTCTTAATCACACTATTCGAAATTTCAGTTGTTGAGAAAAGTAACTGTTGTAAGTTTTGTTTTAAAGTCTTTCACACCAGAGGGTTAAAACCATGTGTTGCAAAACAATATGAAATAGTACTGAACGCCGGATGTAAAGCATCGGCTTCGATGAAGATAATTTTGTGAGAATTTTTTTAATAATTCGGTGAGAATTCACCCGATGAGACATATGATGCTCACTACGTGCTCTTGCGAGCCGAAGCCTATCAATTAAAACGTATTGGCGTTTTATATAATATAGATTAGCCATATGATGCTCACTACGTGCTCTTGCGCGCCGAAGCCTATCAATTAAAAATGAAAACTGTTGCCAACGTGAGAAAAGAAATATCATCGGTTTTATTGATACATACTTACGTATTAGCGTTTTATATAATATAGATATTTCGGAAGATGAAAATTTAATGACTTAGAAAGAAAAATGAAGTAGTTAATAAAGATTCACAAACAGATACTACTGCTGTTAAAATAATAGAATCTCAATTAAAAATTGTTAATCTACGAGAACAAAATGTAAATGAACCTAGTTTACTTTTCAATTTCTCAGATATTGAAGGTGTTACTCTTCTTTTTAAATGAGAAAAATACGAAAGTATAACTGTTTGGATTGAATCATTTGAAAATATATCAGAAATGCTATCCCCGTTTCAAAAGTTTGTATACGTTGTTTAACGCTTTATTACTTCTTCGAATCCCAGCTTCATATTCAAAATTAAAAGACGTGTTAATAATTGATTCTCATTATTTATATATATTATTATATATTTATTAATTTCATGTCATTCTGATCAAACATTTTGAGAGACAAAAAACTTAAAAATTTTCTTTTCAAAATAAAGCTATATTTTTAAGACACTATACATATTGGATTTATGCAACTTTACTTTTACATCAATGTATTTAACGAAATAAATTCCGCCTATTTTTCAGTTGAGACTTTTGAAAAAGAGGACATATGCGATACATAAAAGTGAAACATGATAAATGATACTTAATATATTTTTAAATATATGGTTATTCATAATTTCCTCCTCCTGTCAACGCCATTTTTCTTTACTACAACTGACTTCAGTGGTACATGCTACTGCCATCTACCGTCAAATGCTTAAATTAAAACTTGAATACTTTCGGAATAATTTCATATGCTCTTTTTTGCCATATTCTTCTTTTTTTTTAATATACCGTATATCATACCGTTTAATTTACCGTATATCATCAGTCATCGAATCTTTGTGATTATTCCATAACGTTTCTATACGGGCCGGGAAACATGTAGATAATACTATAGTGAATAGTAGCCGAATTTGCTTTGCAGTACAGTTCAATGATGCTTCAGCAAGCATACATTCCCACTGGTTGTCGTCTTCCAGCAAGCCAAGTGCAAGCCACGCTTCTTTATACGTTGGATGCTGATGTCCATCGACTGTACGTATATCTTGAAATGACAATGAGCCGGTGACATTAACCAACAACAGTCGAAGATAAAAGCACTCAGTCTGCCTTGGATTTACTGTAAATACTCGCCCCAAGGCGTTTGATTTGAATAAACCAGGACATGCATCAACCGGTGTGCCTTGCTCGCGGGGTGTCCATTTTTTTGTTTGAGCCCATGTGAAATAGTGTGGTACTTCTGAGTAGAGTAATGTCCGTACAAGGGCACCAAAAGCATCCGCACGATTACACAATTCAAAAAATTCGGTGAGCGTAGTTTTTGGTGGATTTATAGCTCGGTCAATCGCTATCTCGTTCGTGAAATATACGCTCTGACCGTTTTCAAGATGGACAACGGTTAATGGATAACGGTTGGATCCCGTTCATGAATTGGGAAACCAAAGACACGCCACACAGCTTCATTGGAGCTGATGCACCGGCCAATTTGGTACAGCGTTATTTCATTTTTGTTATTCACTGGAAGAGCAGTCACATTGGTATTTTCAACTCGAAATACTGCCTTTATTCACATACTTGCAAATATATTTGATGCTCTTCTTTTAAGGGCGAGCATAAGTATTAGAGTTTAATATGACTTGTTGCAGAGTGCGTGAATATTGTTTTTGATTTATTTTGTTTCTATGTCTAGTTTGGATTCGAATACGACTAAATAAAGATATATTTAAAATATAAGTTAAATCTGTTCAAAAAATGAAAAAGAAATTAGTTATTAACCTATTCTTAGACCTACTGAATATACATCTAAAATTTCATCAAAATCGGTCAAGTCGTTTCGGAGGAGTATAAACACTACAACTGTGACCAGAGATTTATATATATATATATATATATATATATATATATATATATATATATATATATATATATATATATATATATATATATATATATATATATATATATATGCATAGATGTTATGGTAAATGTGATGACAGTCTCTAACCTTACGAAAATTCGCTTAGTTTCAGCAACTGCTTGACTTTTATCAACACGTGATTTCAGTAGTAGTTCTCATTTCGTTGCATCTAAACGTTCTTTCGCAACCCTCTAGTGTTGTAAAAAATATTGAATAATGGCTGGTATGCTTGAGCGCTTTAGTTCTAAATTAGTTAATATTACGGATATTAAGAGAGCAAACAGTGGTTTTCTGACGAAACAAAGATAGGATGATTTGTTAAAAAAAGGTGAATAAAAGAAAAAAGAAAAGTAGTGGGGAAAAATCGGAAGATTATCAAAAACTAAAAAGATTCGATATAATGAAAGTAGGCAATGTTGAAATCTCGTGTACTTTGATGAATTAATTATTTAATTCACTTATCAATAGGTCATGGTGGTAGAAACAAGATGTTAAAAGAACTTCAAAAACATTACTACCGAGAAAGTTATGATTTATTTACATTTGTGTGGAAGTTCGTTTTTTTATGTGCAACTGTTGTGTACAAGGTCATGTAAATTGCATTTTTTTCATTTCACAACACATGTCAGTCCCTTTTTCGAATTTCGTTCTGGCTAAATAAATGTATGGGACTTAAAATAACTATTTATTAACTTTCTAATTGTCTAATTGTAAGATACAAAATATTGTAATTCGTGATCTCTTACGCCACAGTGTCCAACAAAAAAATATCTTTCTGAGTAGTAACTACTTAGAAAAGAATGCACTCTATTCTACTGGCCCAATCACTTATGATATTTATCACATTTACCAAATTAAATGGTTTCTTTTTACCGTAATATATGTGTAATATATATATACATGTGTGTGTGTGTGTGTGTGTGTGTGTGTGTGTGTGTGTGTGCGTGCGTGCGTGCGTGCGTGTGCGTGCGTGCGTGTGTGTGTGTGTGTGCGTGTGTGTGTGTGTGTGTGTGTGTGTGTTCGTGTGTGTGTGTGTGTGTGTGTGTGTGTGTGTGTGTGTGTGTGTGTGTGTGTGTGTGTGTGTGTGTGTGTGTGTGTGTGTGTGTGTGTGTTCGTGTTCATTCGAATAAATATTTAATTCTTTTAAACTGTGGTTCAACGGGCGAATTGAGTCGACTGTGAAATTAATATAGTTACTTGTGAGGTGGTGTTTTCTGGACCACCGTCAAAACTACGGGGAGGGTTTGCCTATTTTTTAATTAATATGATTTTGTGTAATTAATACGGTTTTAATAGTTTCTATGATACAAATCATTTCATAATCCCTGAATAAATTTTCAGCGTTTCATATATTACATATATAGAAATCAAACGAAAATGTATAGTAAGTAAAAATATGAAAGGTTTAAAAGTAAGAAAAAATATATTTTTTTTTTTAATTAACGCCATTATTTTAAAAATGCACAGATAAAAGAAGAAATAATCATTCAGTGAAATAGAAAGTAAAAACAGAAGTTGTAAATGAATGAAACATTTGTTTGTCACAATGCTGTTACCTTACACTAGTGGTTTCTGCCCTATCAGAAATCAGAAATTTGGCAAATTAACTCTATCAGAACACTATCAGAACTTTGACTCATTTAACTCTGTTTTTTGTATACTACTATAATTGAACAAGTCGTTTTATCAACAAAAGTTATGCTAGATTAACGGGCTCCTAAGGCACTTTTCGGGGATATTTTTTCAACTGAAGTAGTTTGCAAACTTACTATTCATCACAACTAATTTTTTTTTTATGGATGTCAATGTAATATGTATTTACAGTTTATTTCAATGACTCCCATTTTGAATCACACCTTAACATTGCACATCTGCATTAAGCGGAAAAACACTCCAGTTCAAAATTTTTATTTATCTACTAGCTGATTATCAGTTCTACGCACCGGGTTGAAAATAGAAAAGTAAATAATCAATAAATCGATATTAAACAGCAAGTACATGTTGAAACAATTAATTAATTAAAATAATCCAATTTTTTTTATTTGTTATTATTTGTTGCCCTTTCTGATTAACTTTATGTTATTAGATTAAGCTACATACATTTGTTTAAAAAATTCACTTGAACAAAATAAAGATTTAACAACACGTAGCTGCTGAGATGAATGCATTCGGCATGCTGCTATTGATCAAGCAGGCCAACGTATTATGGTCAAAATTTACCACAAACAAATTTCTCCATTAATTTCGCTCTAAAAAATAATAACTTATGTTTTTCATTTCAAAATTACCGTTGGTTTTAAAATATTTAGTCTCATAGAAATGTTACATAAACCGTAACTATAAACAAACAGGACACATGGTTTTAGATGTGACCTTCGCTAAAATGCCATTTACGTTGTTCCTTGAGTTTACCCGATGAAACAAAGCAAAAAATACTTCATTATTAAAGACCTTGCAATAAACGACGTTCCGTTTTTTGATTAAATCTAAAATCATATTTTTTCGATTTTCTTCAAAAAGTTTCCAAATTTTAAAAATTGCTTTTGAAAATGACTTAATTATGTATTTGAAATATTATTTTCCTAATTAATCTTGTAACTGTTGTTGTTTCTCACCATGTAACTCATATGCCGGTTAGTTCCATGAAAAAGGCTTCCACGAAGGCGAAATTCTACCAATACATAATCCAGAAGTTCCCTTGTCTTCTAGATTGAGTTCAAAAATACAAGGCTACGGAGTTGAACATTAGTAGTAATAAACACAAAAATTGGGTCGGCTGTTCAACAACAGATATAAAATAAAATAAAATCAAACTGGTTTTAAAGTTTTCAATTCCGTTGATCTTAATAGTGATTCTTAAGATTTCCATTGAATTTTTTCTTGTTCTTAAATAGTAGTTTGCAACCCCTAATTTGTATATTTTTTAAATTTTATTTTTAAGCATGATTCAAAAATTATATACGAGGAAGGAACATTCTGTATAGTATTAAGATGTTTAAGTTTTCTTAATTAGGAATTGAATGTTAGCAAAAGATATTGACTTGATTGTGAAATATAATTACTTTATGTTTGATGTATGTTTTTGTTATACATTAAGAAAAATTTGCTTTTACCAATCTATGGGAGTGTGTATTTCGGATGCATAAAAGTTTATTTTACAGTAACTATTTTAATACTGGTTAAATTTGTTTTCATATAACTTGAAAATAACAGTCCAAGTATGGTCCCCCCCCCCCAATAAAGTTTATATGTCGAAGTCATTCTTCTGAAGTAATCATCTGATCATGTCAACTGATTCGCGACACAGGATCCTCAAATCTTAGCTTTTTTTTACGCGCATGTAAATGTGAAAGGGTGTGAAACTACTTCATTGGATACCTGTCAGCGACGTCATCGTGTTTATGGATCCCGATTAACAGTTGAAACTTGGTATTTGTTTATGTTAGCCACTGTTCTTTCCATTCTATTTCGAGTAAGCCTAGCCAATCAAACATGAATTATCTTAAGTGCGCATTATATGTTCCTTCACGGAAAAAGATTTGATTGATTTCCCACTTGGCACAGACACGAAGGTATTTAGAACATAAACAAATTAATTATGCAAGCAATTAACTTCTCGAAAAAATTAGCATAACCTTAGAATATTAAGACGCAATTTTGTTTATAATTTACCAGCTGTCGCTGAGATCATAGAAGAGGTGGTTGTTTATCAGTGGTCTTCTTTTCAAGTTGAGAGTATCCCATTACTAAAAATCTATTATGATAAATTTCCTCTGTTGTATTCTGTTCATTATAAAATGTCTGATTTCCCGAGTAAAAAACTACAGACAGTATGTCCGTGAAAAAATATTAGTTTTGTATCAATAAAAATCATTTAATTAAAAAACTGCATAATACAGGCTGTTTTAAAATTTCCACAATAATTAGCCTAATTCGTGATTTTAATTTAAAAAAATAGCGAAATTTTAATTAATTCATAAAATACACAATATATGGTTTTGAATGGTACAGTATATTGGATGATGTTGGCAAGGTTTTTTCTTATTTCCGTAAAATATTCACTTTTTGGTCGTTTAGTGATAGCTGTGCATCTGAATTTCGCTGAAACGGCACTGTATCCTTTAAGAGCATGGATAATTGTTGGTTTATTGCATCAACCTTAGACTTCGAAATTCCTCAAAAAATAGTCCAACGCTATTAAGTCGCATGAATACTGTTACGGGAAACTGCACACACAGGAAATACTCAGCAATATATCGCAAAAATATCTTCGAAATGAATCTCAAATATAAAAAATAATTATTTTTACTTGTAGTGTTGCATTTTTAATATCTCTGAACTATCTGACTTTTCTTCTTTCCGATTTCTTACAGCATAAATGATGCTTATGTGAATTTTGGGAAATCCTTAATATTTTTAAAATACTAAAAATTGTTATTGCTGATTTTAATAATAATTGCGTTTAATTTAACCTCGCACTTTAGAAGCAAACTAACACATATAAACCAAAAGACCTTGACATTAGTTGTGCCAAATGTTATAATCAAGTGTTGAATACAAAATCAGCTGCTGCCTGCCGGTGTGGATATTCAATGGTTTACTTTGCTGTAAGAGTTACGGTGATCGAAATATCCACAGGCACGCAAGCTTTTATTCTTCAGTGGTGGGCAGATTATAAGTCGAAATTCCCTTGCCATCGAGTGAACCGTGAGAGGTTTTCTACGTGTTCCTATCAAAAGATCCACCAATTTCCAGCCACCAGCCAAGATCCACCAGCATTACTTTCCTTGTTTTTGGGAAGACTACGAAGTTGAATAAAAGTAATCCGAAATTGGGACTTCAACGACGGTTATAAAATAAGATAAAAACAAGTGTTCCGTAATAGTCCGTTACCAACGACAGTAAAGCTTCAGCATCAAGTATATAATCGCTAAAGCATTGTTATTTTCTTTATAACAAGTTTTTCTGAAAAACTTTTACTGAAGAAAATATATGTTTTGCTTTTTGATCAGTTATTAAGCACAGAAGATTTCACGTACTCCACTCATTTAAAATAAAATGTTTCCTAATTTGAGAATCTCAAGTAAATTTCTGGAACTTAACAAGACCTTGTATCGCTAAACTAACACTTTGCTCATGTCATCCAGTATATAAACTAATTTTTGTCTGGAATCTGATCACAAACTGTCGTGTTTAACGAAACCCTTATGTCACAAAAAGTTGTTCATTTCAAATGGCACCAATCTTAAATGAAAGCGTGAATATTCGTTTAAAATAAGGAAGTAATTACAGATAGAAATTTTGAACTTAGGGTGTTTCTTAATACGTGCCCTTTGTGTGTATTTTCATACTATTTGTCAAGACTGATATTGTATCGCAAGAGTCGCAAATTAATATTGGAGTGCAATAGACATAAACCACATTGGAGTGCAATAGACTAAACTTGGGACACTTGTGGGAGAAGTATTGGAGAGCCCGTCACAAAATGAACGATCTACAGACTCGCTATAGTTTTGTTTTTGTTGTATTGTTCATCTTTTCTTCTGTTTGTCATGTTATTGTCTGTTTTTTAACTACAGTTGTCTTTTGATCTGCCATTGGAAATAAAATAAAAATTTGAGTTCGAAACGCTATCGAAATCAGTAAATTTATCTGATGAAACTTATATGAATTTCTAATAATCGCATTCAATCTTCTCTCTGTTTTCTAAAGCAATTGAAGAGTTTTTCATGCTTTCAGATCCGGTTTTCTTAGTAGTGATTCGTTGCATTTCTATTGCACTTTTGTTTTTTCCTCGATTAAATATTGATTTATGACTAGTATATAACCGTTTTTTACTTAATTTTTGACAGGGATATTAAAAAAATATATGTTAAGAACGGTTGATATAATATTATCTACTTGACATAATTAACAAATTTTGAAACACATCTATACTTAATTATAAGGTAATTCGATAATTTTGATTCAATATTTTGATAGAATAAATGCAGTAGGTCCGGTGGAGAAAAGTGGGGCCATATGGCAGTGTAAATTAAAATTGATTTCCTTCTTGTAAATTTAGAAACTAATAAATAGTTTAATGTTTGCGAACCATTTGTACACACTTAGCATGTTAGTTTATTGCGTAATGAACTTGTTTCTAATATCATTATAAACTTGTCAAGAAACAATATATTTTAATTGAGACTTGTAGAGCAGCATCTAATGAATAGATAAAATTGAATAGGCTTCAAAATTCTATTTATTATGAATTTGGTATTTACGAACTGCAAATTGATATTTTTAGCCTCAGTGTTAAGAATAGAATTTACAAATACAATTGAGATGCATTAATTTACGATCATTCTTAATTTAGGAAAAAACATACATGAAATATTAAACTAAAATTTAGCAAATCAAAACAAGTTCACTTAAATGAATTACTGCATCGGAACAATTGATCAAAATAGAAAAGATATGCTTCATATTTAAAGTATATGGATCCAATGTATAAAAATGCATTAAAAGTTTCATTAAAATAAATTTATTATTAATTTACTTATAAATAAATTTATCATTCTTTTAAAAAAGCTCGATTTTATCCCGAATTAACGTTATCTATTAAAGAAATATTGATATTCTTCATAATATATGTTATTAATACTTGTTAAAATAAAGATTTTATGACATGGCTGGTTGAAATAAAAACTTAAGAAACAACTTTAAAACTAAAATTTAAGCATACCTTCAAACGGGTAGTGTTGTTTAACTCGAAAATGATTTAAACATTGAAACAAACAAAATGTGCTAATTTAAAATGAATCAAAAGCTGGACTAGTCAAACAACATGGCAGTTTATTAAATATAATGACATTTCAGTTTTGGTCTTTAGTTCTTACTTTCTTTTTTATCTTCGAAATCAAAATTTATTGAACCACGAAACTTTAAGACAAATAAACAAAATAAACAAATTTGTACAAAAGCTATTTAGAAGAAAAAATAATTATAAAATATGAGTGCGAAAAAAAAATCCTTACTTCTTTAAAAACGGAAACTTTTTAATCATAAAATATCGAAGTAAATATGGAAATCAAGACTGCTTTTCCATAAACATAACATTTCTGATGGCTGCTCTGAAAGTAAAGAGATTGGATTTCTTCCTTCTTTTTTGTAGCTCCTTTCCGTAATTTGCTCATAAATCTATCATAAATAAATCCTTAAATGCTTGATCATTTTATTTCTCATGTTAGTTTTAAGTCAAATATTGAAGTTTCTTATTTTAAAGTCATTAATGTTCTTTTAATAATGACGCAATTTAAAAAAATTTTTAAAGTTTTTTGGATTAAAAACTGTGCAGCTGTTTGCGCGTTAGAAGAATTATGAAGTTTTTCGCTCTCAGGAAAATTTTGAAGTTGTTCTAAATTCTAACTTCAGAGTTTTCAATGTACAAACAACTTCAAACTTTTTACGAGCAAAGATCTGTTGCTTCTTTAAGAAAAACCTCCAGTCTCAAAATAAGTGTTTTGATCTCAGAAAAATACATCCGACAAAAAAGATCCAATTGAAATCCAGATAGTAAAATTTAAATTATAATAAATTGTTGGAGGAGAAAAAGATAATATTTATTTGTAGAAAACGAAAAAAGTTGGTATTATCATCAGTAAAAATGTTTCGTTGAAATATGAATTCATAAGTGGTCAAATTTTTAATTTGCAAGATTTCAAATATTCGAGAAAATACGTTTGTTGCATCATCATCAATGGCTCAACAGCCCAGTGTGGATCTTGGTCTTCCCAAGAAATTTTTTCCAGGCTCGCTTTTTCCTGCTTCGTTCGTTGCACTGGGGCAAAAGCGTTCGTTCTTAGTCTTATTACCAGAACATCTTTATCTAGCTTTGAAGATTTGTATGTTGTTTCGATAAAGAAAAATTCTATATTAGGGCGTGATTGGATTAGAAACTTGAATTTTAATTTAAATGATCTTCACATTATTTCCGCACAAAATACTAGTATTAAACCCAGCATTTCTTGTACTGATTTTTCTATACAGAAAATTATTAATTCTTTTTCTGATGTGTTTGAACCTAAAATTGGTTGCATTCCTGATTATACTTGTGCACTAAAGCTAATTCCAGATGCAAAACCCATTTTTATTAAACCACGTACTGTACCGTATGCTTTAAAATCAAAAGTAGAACAAGAATTAGATAAATTAGGAGCTGAAGGTGTAATAGAAAAAATAGACGAATCAGAATGGGGTACACCCCTAGTAGTTGTCCCAAAGCATGATGGCACAGTTCGTATATGCGCAGATTTTAAAGTTACAATCAACAATCAGCTTCAAAATGCCAGACACCCAATTCCTAGAATTGAGGACATTTTCAATAAATTACGTGATGGGAAATATTTCTGTACGCTCGATATCCACAAAGCATATTTATATTTGAAAGTCGATGAAGAAAGTGCAAAATATCAGACTCTTTCTACTCATAGAGGTACATACTTAGCAAAAAGATTATTTTTCGGAATAAAAACTGCACCAAATGAATTCCATAAATTTATTGATCAGTTTGTCCAAGATTTTTATGGAACTATTGCCTACTTTGATGATATTATCATCCAAGGAAAAGATAAACAAGATTGCCAGCAACGTTTAATTAAAGTATTCGAAAAGTTACGGGAACATAATTTGCATCTTAACCTTAACAAATGTAGATTTTTCGAGGAAGAAGTTCAGTATTTGGGACATGTTATCAGTTCTGCTGGACTGCACAAATCATCTGATAAAATTCAAGCTATATCCGAAACACCTCGACCAAACTCCGTTGATGATGTTCGTAAATTCATTGGACTTGTCATGTATTATTCTAAGTTCATTCCAGATGCTTCCAGCCTACTTCATCCACTAAACAAACTCTTATGCAAAAACGCACGTTTTCGATTGACTGCAGAATGTGAATCTGCGTTCATAAAAGCAAAATCAATTATAACCAGTGACCAGATTCTAGTGCCTTTCAATCCAGTTCTTCCAGTAACATTAGCTACTGATGCCAGCCCTTTTGGACATTCAGGAGTTCTTTCACACACTATGCCAAACGGTATAGAGCGTCCTATCGCTTTTGCTTCCAGAAGTCTCACAGTTGCCGAGAAAAATTACAGTCAATTGGATCGTGAAGCTACAGCTGTGGTTTGGGCTTGCAAAACATTTTACGATTATATTTTTGGCAGAAAATTTACCTTGATTCTCGATAACAGAGCCATTTGCGCTATCTTCCATCCAGAGAAAAGCCTCCCAGTTATGACTGCTTCAAGAATTCTTCGATATGCTCAATTTCTTTCGAGTTTCGATTACACAATTATACATAGAAAATCTGAAAATCATACAAATGCTGATTACCTTTCAAGAAATCCTCTTCCACTACCAGTTAATTACGTCAACTGTATTGATGAATCACAAGCACTCCAGCAATTTATCACAAATTACATTTCAACTGAAACAATTACAGCAAACCAAATTCAAACAGAAACAGAGCTTGATCCTGATCTTAGAAAAATAAAATACGATATTGTTATTGGAAACAAGTTTGATCCCAGTATAACCATTCAAGATGGAATCCTATTTAGAGGTGTGGCACCAGGCATGGTGCGTAGGCGCCAAAAGAATCAACGGGATTACAAACACACGATCGGCAACCTTGGAACTTCCCCAGTATTTAAGAAGCTTCGAACTTTACTCAGTCACTATCCCACACAGTCTTACTTAATTTTATGTTTCTGTTTTAGCTTGTTATGTTTCAGTTGTTAATAAATGTTTAGTTGATTTTTGTCATAGTTGTCTTCAACTTAATATGAGAGGGTTCCTCCCCCTCAATTGGTGACTCTTGTGTTTATTATGTTTTTGGATACGCTATTATCCGTTGTTTTACAATTTGGAATAACTACTTGATTTTGGTAATGTACAATTTCTTATTTAGTCAACTGCTTTGCTCTGCACTACTTAAAATATAAACTTAATGTATAGTAATATCTTTTGTATTGTATAATGTTAGACTGAAATTTGTAAACATTACTGTAAGAGACTTTAATTAGTAGTTATTGAATTTGAATATACGGACTTTAAATGCTGTTGTATAGATTTCTTAGTATAATATTTATAGTTCTGAAACATTCTTAGTTATGTAAATATTTATTTTTACTATGAATATTTCCATATATCCTCTAGTTATTGAATTGTTCTAATGTATATATATATATATATATATATATATATATATATATATATATATATATATATATATATATATATATATATATATATATATATATATATATAACTAGTTTAGTTTGAAAATTTTCATAAGTGAATCTTTAACTAGTTGCTTATTTTTGTGTTACAATGACTGATAAAAATAAAACTGAAACTGAAATTCATAAAATTGGCCTTCGCTTACCTGGATTTTGGATTGATAATCCAAGTCTATATTTTACGTAGATTGAGGCTAATTTTAAATTATCAGGGATTACTGCTGAATCTACTATGTACTGCTGTTTAATCTCTGTCCTTGATCAGAATATTATGCAAGTAATTGCAGACTTGGTTAGAAACCCAAATTTGGAAAAGCCTTACACTGCCGTTAAGGATAAGCTTATAGCAGAATTTTCCTTGTCCGAGAGTAAAAGAATTCAAACTTTACTTCAGGACCTTGCATTGGGGGATTCTAAGCCGTCTGCCTTGTTGCGACATATGCGAGAATTGGCAGGATCTAATTTTTCAAATGAGGTTATTAAATCTATTTGGCTATCTCATTTACCCTCATCTATTCAGTCTATTTTAAGTGTTAGTACGGAAGGTTTAGACACTTTATCAACTTTGGCAGGTAAGGTTTCTGAAGTAACTAGTTTTTCTGCAACTTCAAGTTGTAATGAAGTTGTAAGTAGAGATTCACTTATAGAAAAAATAACTCAAATGTCTACGGATTTGGCAGAGTTGAAGAACGAAATTAAATCTATGCGTAGATATCGAAGTCTATCCCGTAGTCGTTTGCGTTCCAAATCAAATGTTTCGAAAAAATTTTCTCACACTTCTAAAGGAGAAGCAGAACGAAAATTTGTTGATATCATAGGAAGTATGCTGAAAAAGCACACTAATGTATTGAGCCTTGCAATTTTAATTTAAACTAATGAGCTCTACTATTAGTCCGGTGGTTAATAGTAGTGAGAATTTGAAATTTAGCCACCGACTTTTTGCTTCTGATCGCGAAACTAAGTTACTGTTCTTGGTCGATAGTGGATCTGATGTAAGTTTATTGCCTATAACATTTAAAGGCTGCAGGCCAACATCAAATTATGTGTTACATGCTGCTAACGGCACTGCTATTAAAACATTTGGTGTTAAACTTATGTCGCTAGATTTTGGTTTACATCGAAAATTTGATTTTACATTTATAATTGCGAATGTTTCAAAACCAATTTTAGGCGCAGATTTCTTACGACATTTTGAGTTGTAAATCGATCTTAAAAATAAGAAATTAATTGATACGAAAACGTCTTTGGCTCATCAAGGTAAAATCTTTCCTTCCTCAATCCAAAGTGTTAAAACAATATTTGGCAATATTAAATATCACGATTTAATTCAGGAATTTTCTGAAATTACTAGAGTTAGACCTAATTATCTTAAAATTAAGCACGATACAGTGCATTATATTAACACGATTGGTCCTCCAGTCGCTTCAAAAGTTTGCAGATTGAATTCTGTTAAACTTCAAGCTGCCAAATTGGAATTTGATTTCATGCTGCGACACGGTATTTGTAGGCCATCCAAAAGTCCGTGGGCCAGCGCCCTACACATGGTTCCAAAAAGTAACTCTGATTGGCTACCTACCGGCGATTACAGAGCTTTAAACGCCTGTACTCGGCCTGATAAATATCCTTTACCAAATTTGCAGGATTTTTCACAAAATCTGTTTGATAAGAAAGTATTTAGTATTATAGATTTTGTTAAAGCATATAATCAAATCCCCGTAACAGAACAAGACATTGAGAAAACTGCAGTTATAACACCTTTTGGGTTATTTGAATTTTTGTATCTGCCTTACGGGTTGTGTAATGCACCTCAAACCCTCCAACGTTTTATTAACGAAGTTTTATATGGTTTAGATTTTGTATTTGCTTATATTGATGATATTCTCGTGGCAAGTGCAAACGAGACTGAACATTTGTATCACTTACGTTTAATATTTGAACGTTTAAAACAGTATGGTTTAACAATTAATGCTTCTAAGTGTATTTTTGGATCTTTTGAAGTACCCTTCCTTGGACATTTAGTAAATGAGCATGGTGTTAAACTCTTACCACATAAAGTAGATGCAATTGTTAATTATTCTAAACCCAAAACTCTGAAAGATTTACGCAGGTTTCTTGGGTGTTTAAATTTCTATAGGAGATTTATTCCCAAAGCGGCAGAATTGCATGCCCCGTTAAACTCTTTACTTGGGGGTAGTAAAAAAGGCGATAGTAAAACTATTAGCTGGACTGCAGAGTTAGAAAATTCTTTCGAAAAATGCAAAGAAAGTATAGTAAACATTACTCAGCTATCTCACCCGGCACCTGATTGCCAATTAGTGCTGTTTGCGGACGCTAGTGACATTGCAGTAGCAGGCGAGTTACATGAAAAAACTGGATCTGGTTATATACCTCTATCCTTTTTCTCCAAAAAGTTAAATAATGCCCAAGTTAAATATTCTGTTTATGACAAAGAACTTTTGGCGATTTATTTGTCAATAATTCATTTTCGTTATGTGTTGGAAGGAAGGGTATTTCATGTTATAACTGATCACAAACCTTTGACACACGCCTTTTCCCAAAGTTTTGAAAAGTGCTCTTCTAGACGTTTACGACAATTAGAATTTATATCACAGTTCACTTGTGACTTACGATATTTAGCAGGCGCAGAAAACTTAGTGGCAGACGCTTTGTCAAGGGTAGAAGAAATTGCTTTTCCTGATAAAATTGATTATGTGCAAGTTGCAGCTGAGCAGTTGACTGATGAGGAATTGCAGGTATATTTAAAAAAATCAGATGTTACTAATCTTAAGTTTAAATTAATTTTTTTGCCTAATTCTGATGTAAATTTGTATTTTGATGCCTCCCAACCTAGTGCTCGTTTGTATGTACCCATGAAATTTCGAAAAATGATTTTCGATTCTGTACATAATCTTGCACACATCAGTGCCCGATCTACTTTAAAGTTATGTAGTACATATGTTTGGCCTTCAATTCGAAAAGACATTGTTCAGTGGTGTCGCACTTGTTTAAGTTGCCAAAAGGCTAAAATACATCGACGTAATATCACCATTGGGCAAAATTCCTGTGCCTAATGCTAAGTTCCAGCACGTGCATTTGGACCTGATTGGCCCTTGACCGGTGTGTCGAGGATATAAGTACTGCTTAACTTTAATTGATCGGTTTACACGATGGGTTGAGGTGGTACCTCTGCAAGATATCACGGCAAATACAGTAGCACGAGCAGTGATTTTTAATTGGGTTTCACGGTTTGGTGCTCCTGTTAGAATTTCAAATGATCAGGGAAGACAACTGGATTCCTTCACTTTCAAGAAATTAGCACAAATTCTGGGTGTTGAAATTATTCGTACAACTGCATACAATCCTAAGGCCAATGGGATGATTGAACGTGTTCATAGAACATTAAAAGCAGCCCTTATGTGTTATACTACAGATTCTTGGCTTGATAATTTACCACTAGTTCTCGTGGGTTTGAGGACTGCTGTTCGGAAGGATTAGAACTTCTCTTCTGCTGAGTTAGTCTATGGGCAAACATTGAGAGTTCCCGGAGAGTTCCTTACTAACTCGGGAAATGGCATCTCGCAGTCTGAATTGATTTCTCAGTTGCGTAAAGCATTTAGTGAGGTCAAGCCTGTAGCTTCTGTTTGGCATGACAAACGAGTCGTTTATGTACCTAGAGATCTTCAGACTTGTACGCATGTGTTCGTGCGACATGACGCCGTACGGAGACCATTACAACCTCCGTATGATGGTCCATATTCAGTTCTTAAGAAGAAAAAAATCTAAAATATATCTTTTGCAGATCTCTACGAAGAAAAAGTGGATTTCTATTGACAGGTTGAAACCAGCGTATTTGCCAGTGGACGAGCCCCATACTTTATTCCACGATGATTCTCCTTGCCAGTCTGACCTTTCTTCAACTACAACTACCGAGTCTCCTTTGGCAGAAAAGGTACTGGACCCAAAGAAGTACGTTACTCGGTATGGTAGAAGAGTTCGTTTCAGAATCTGACGACTATGAAACTCCGGTGGGGAGTGATGTGGCGCCAGGCATGGTGCGTAGGCGCCAAAAGAATCAACGGGATTACAAACACACGATCGGCAACCTTGGAACTTCCCCGGTATTTAAGAAACTTCGAACTTTACTCAGTCTCTATCCCACACAGTCTTACTTAATTTTATATTTCTGTTTTAGCTTGTTATGTTTCAGTTGTTAATAAATGTTTAGTTGATTTTTGTCATAGTTGCCTTCAACTTAATATGAGAGGGTTCCGCCCCCTCAGAGGAAATCGAGTTATCATTCCCAAATCTCTTCAACCTGAAATGCTCAAGCAACTACATTCTACACACATAGGAATTGTGAAAATGAAAGCTCTATCTCGAAACTACTGCTATTGGAAAAACATTGACATCGATATTGAAAACCGTGAGTGCTGTGATGTAAGAAAAAATCCAGCGAAAGCACCTCTTCACATATGGGAAACACCGGAGAAAAATTGGCAACGCGTGCACATCGACTATGCCGGACCCTTCATGGAGCATCAATTTTTAATTGTTGTGGATTCACTTTCAAAATGGCCTGAAATTTTTGCTATGAAGACATCTCCCACATCATCAAACACAATGTATTATTTAGAAGAAATTTTTAGTCGTCATGGATTGCCTGAAATTTTAGTTTCTGATAATGCCGTAATTTTTAAGTCAGCAGAATTCCAACATTTTTGTAAGTCAAATGGTATTAAACAGCGTCTTATTGCTCCAAGCTATCCAGCTACAAATGGCCAAGCAGAGCGCTATGTTCAGATATTAAAAACGAAATTAAAATGCATGAAGTATCGTCCAGGTTCCCTCCATAGTAAATTATGCAAACTACTTTTCCGATACAGAATAACACCACTTAACAATGAAAAAACTCCGTCAGAAATGTTATTTGGTAGAAACTTACGATGTGAATTCGACTTAATCAAACCAACTAAAGGACAAAAAAATAATGCCTTGCAGCCAGAATTTAACAAAAATTTCAAGTTAGGAGAAAGAGTACAGTCTCGCAACTATACATCATCTGCTAAATGGAAGTATGGAACTGTTGTTGAAAAACTTTGACGACTTCCCTATCTCATTGAATTAAACGACGGTTATGTGATCAAGCTTCACTTTAACCAATTAAGAGCTTGTCAAGTTGAAAATCAATAACTCCTTCTTTAAAATTTTCTAGGCCCAGGACAGTACACTTTTCTCTTCCAGTATTCAGCTCTACATCCACCATACCCTCCTCTCGTCCAGTATCCAGCTCTACACCCACCATACCCTCCTCTCTTCCAGTATCCAGCTCTACATCCACCATACCCTCCTCTCTTCCAGTATCTAGTCCTGTAACCCAGAGAAATCCAATGCAGTTAAGGAGATCAACTCGGGAAAAAAGACCAGTCATCAGATTAAATCTCTAATTATTCGTTATTGACTCTTAAATTTTAATAATTCAAAATTAACCTGTTATTTAAGCGCCAGAGAATTGTCATGTATTTTATCTTCAGTGTAAATGCGCCTTGCAACAACTCAACTCAACCATTTGTTATCCCGCGCTAGTTAGTTGTTGTTCAGCCAAAAACGTAACAAGATGTAAACCTCACCTTCTCCCTAATAAAATATGATTTACCCTGATTTTTGTATATAATAAGCAAATATAGCGTGAGGCTCGCTGATAGCATGCTCGATTTATAACAGCCTCCTTCGAGCATGAAAACAGTCAATAGTCAATAATGTCACTCTAAGAACTGCTCTCACACCAAGTAATCTCTTTTGAGCATGAAACTGAGGTGCTGGAAGTGCCTTCGTCAGAATGTCTGCTCGCTGCTCATCACTTCGGACGTAACCTAATACAAACTGTCCTTTCGAAAACTCATCTTGGACAAACTTGTATCTTTGATCGATGTGCTTAGTGCGAGCCTGAAACATCGGATTCTTGATGTATTTTATGGTACTTTGATTATCAATCTGGAGGATTGGTAATGAGATGTCGTTGGCTATCTCGGCAAACAGGTGCTTTAACCATATCAGATCTTTTGTCGCATCCGCTGCTGCCATGAACTCTGCTTCTGTTGTTGAATTAGATATAGCCTCCTGCAATTTACTTCTTCAAGTAATTGCACCTCCACCGTAGAAAGATATCACACCTGTGCGAGATCTCCGAGTTTCCGCACAACTGTTGTTATCTGCATCACTAAACAACATAAGGCTTCTATCATCTGTACTGCTATATACAATGCCATGTGCAACGGTAGTACGAAGGTAGCTGAATGTTGTCTGCACAATTTTCCAATCAGTTTCTGTGGGATTGTCCAATTTACGAGATACTAAACTTACTGCATAAGCAATGTCAGGTCGGTTTCCCATCGCTAAATAAAGCAAGCTACCTACTGCTGATCTATATGGAATGTGACTGCTAAGAGGATTTGCCTTCTTGACCTTTATCATCCCATCAGCATTCGGAAGTTCATATTCAACCTTCAGATTTGCCTTCTTCACCGGAATGCGTGATGTCTTGGTAGCATCCCCATAACGCTCTAGCATCTTTTTAGTAAATGCTTCTTGGTGCAAGAAGATTGAGCCGTCCTTCAACTGTTCAACTTGTAGACCAAGAAAACAATTTAACGTTGTCACTCAAAGGCTGAAATGTTGCTTGAGTTCTTTCATAAAGGTCAGGAATGATGCTTCGTCTTGTACAGCGACAATACCATCATCGACATAAATCGCCATCAGCATCTTGTGTCCCGAATCTTTACGAGTGAAGAGGCAGTGGTCAGATTTGCTTTGGGTCATACCATATTTCTTTAGCACGTCGGTAAACTTGGCATTCCAACATCGACCAGCTTGTTTAAGACCGTGCAAAGGTCGGAGCATCTTGCATATACGTCCGCTTCCGTCATCATATCCTTCGGGTTGATACATGTATATATCCTCAGTCAAATCACCATAAAGGAAAGCTGTCTCTACGTTAATTTGAAATAATTTTAATTTCTCCTTAGCTGCTGTTGCAATTAGAGCTCGAATAGTGTCGTCCCTTATGAAAATTTAAGGTGTATTTAAGGCTGATTTGAAGTATTTTTGAGGTATTAAGGTTGTTTTGAGGTATATTTGAGGTATATTTAAGGTTGCAGAGAAAACAGCAATAAAAATTATATCTCGTAAAGGTTGTAATTAAGGTGTACGAGATTGATTTATATATACTTCAGCTTGTTTTGAGGTTGTTTAAAGTTCACTTCAAATCAACCAGACTGATAAGGAGATTTTTAAGGTATACCAGGTTTATTTTCTTACACTAGTAACAAAAGAGGTATTTTTGAGGTATAAAAATTTTTACCTTATTTCAACTAACGATAAAAAGGTATTTATTGAGGTATATGAAGTCATTTTATTTATACCTAAGCTTATTTTGAGGTTGTTTTAAATTCACTTCAAATCATCCAGACTGATAAGATGATTTTTAAGGTATACGAAGTTGTTTCTCTTACACTTGTAACAAAAGAGGTATTTATGAGGTATAAAAAAATCAACCTTATTTCAACTAACGAGAGTGAGGTAATTACGAGGTATAAAAAATATACCTTTTTTCTACTAACGATATTGAGGTATTTATGAGGCATAAAAAAATATACCTTATTTCAACTAAAGAGAGTGAGGTATTTATTGAGGTGTTGAAGTCATTTTATTTATACCTAAGCTTGTTTTAAGGTTGCTTAAAGTACACTTCATATTAACTAACTCACTTCCCAGAGTTCCATGTGAGCCGGCAAATGGCGTGTGTGTTGACAATCGAAAGTCTATTCGAAATTCTGTAAGTGTGCTTGACATTTATTAATTTAGTTTTATCACTTTTAATCAAATATGCTTCAATTTTGAAACTTAAATTTTATTATTTTTGTTTTAACGACGTGTCCTGATCTTAAATAATTTAAGTTGGAGGATATTCTTAGAGGCTATCGTTGTAGGCTTAGCAATAAGAGAGAATAACCGAAATATTTCTCGTCACTGTTTTGGGTAACATTACTGGTGAATCGTTACAGCAGGTTATGCACAGTATATTTTATTGTTTGTAGTTCAGTCAAATAGAACTATTCTTTTTATTTTGCTTAAATGTATATGTTTTAACGTAGCAGTATGCACGCTGATTAACTGAGAAAAATGTTCACAATTTTTCTTATAAATAAATCATTGAAAATTGAAAGACTTTTAAAATATATAGCTGTATGCTTATCGTTTGGATATTTGTTGCAAAGTTTATATTATTGTTTATATATATACAAAGTTTATATATATATATATATATATATATATATATATATATATATATATATATATATATATATATATATATATATATATATATATATATATATATATATATATATATATATATATATATATATATATATATATTTACAGAGCTTATCCACAGTTCCCTGATATTACTGAGATGGCCTAGGCTGTAAATAGCACATGCGCGGCGGCGCAGAAGAAGAGACAAGCAAGCTACTGCTCAGCCTTCCCCTAGGATATAGTTCTAAATTTATACCTAAAAGAAAAAGTAATCTCTCCTAATAAACTACAGAATTTATGCAATTGTTGATAACAATAGTTTGCTAGATATTTGATAATTGAAAACTAGTAACTGTACTAGCTCACATCTTCATGTTTGATCACAAAACTGCTATTTTCACTACATGTTATTTCCTCGCATTTTACCCACGTTAATTATTTACTAAGCAGATTGTTATTACTTATTAGAATATTGGGCAGAATGAAATTAAATCTGATTTCAAGTTTATATGACAATTTGTTTCAAGGTTATGAGCTTTTTCATGCAGCTGTTTATGGTTCACTACTTCAAAAATGTGCGAATTTCAGAAATCTTAAATATTTTAGAAATAAGTCAGTATAGTATGCAATTTTAATCCTGAATTGAATAAAATCAATTGCAAATAAAAACATTTATTGTTGAAAGTAATATGCATTATTTTGAGTTTCATCCTATGGGATGTGTATTTATATTTAAACAAGTGTTTGTAACAACTAACTATTAGTTTTATTCTGCTCGGTATTATAAGTTATATAGGAGATATTATACTCAACTTATTTTAAAAGTATTATTTCAAATCATTCTCTCTTAGACATTTTCCTCACATAAAATTACTCACAACTTTAAAATAAATGCTCCTTATCAGCTTGTAATTTGTTCTATTCGATTGAGTGTTAAAAAAGAATAAAAATTGGTACATAACTTTAAAATTTTAATTTATTAAACGATTGTAGATTCTTGATTACATTGATTAAAAACTATTAAAATAACTATTTTTTAAGAAACTCTGATGTGATTGACAATAACATAAGTCCTTTTCAGAATCAGCGTCAAAAATTTAAAAAAAAGCTGCTAGTTTCATGAAGTCTGACAAAAAGTTGAAAAATATAGACTAGGTTTATTGAGTTTAAAGATTTTTAAAAAAGAAAGGGAAGGAAATCTAATTATTAAACTTACAAGTACCATAATGTTACAGATGTATAGAAAAATAAAAAGTGTTAAAATTGCATAATAAGATTGGAATTATACAGGGTGTTTATAAAGTCCCGAACCCATTTTGATGTTTAATAACTCATAAAATAATAAAGATAGATTAAAATTAATAACATTAATGGTTAGATAGACTCAAAAAGTTTCATGACCCTTGTCAATGAACTTCCACGTGTGCCCCCTTCGTCGCACGGAGAATATCAAGTCGATAGTCAATTTCACGAGAGGTAGCTTTCTTTTTTACAGAAAAGACAATCTCATCAGTCGTATACTTAGACATGTTGGAAAACTTCGTATTTCCACAACTAGAAGAGCTTCAGCCACATGTCTTTTTGCAACAAGATGGTGCACCACCTCATTGGGGTATCATCGTTCGTAGTTCTTTGAATGACCATTTTACAGGAAAATGGATTGGGTGAGGAGGTCCAATTCCTTGGCCACCCAGATCACCTGATATAACGCCGCTGGACTTTCTTCTTTGGGGATTTATAAAGGACAATGTTTACAGGAGGATCGTGTCGAACATTGATGGCCTAAAAGCCAGAATTACAACCGCGATAGCCTCTGTGGATGCCGACATGCTTGCCGCTACCTGGAGTGAAATTGACTATCGACTTGATATTCTCCGTGCGACGAAGGGGGCACACGTGGAAGTTCATTGACAAGGTTCATGAAAGTTTTTGAGTCTATCTAACCATTATGTTATTAATTTTAATCTATCTTTATTATTTTATGAGTTATTAAACATCAAAATGGGTCCGAGACTTTATAAACACCCTGTATATTTGAATTTCTGTAAATGTTGTTAATGGTTATACTGTCTTCAGTGTATTTTATTTTGTGGCTGTGATACATGTCATGCTTTTTAGCTACGAGGAATGAATAGAAATGGCAGAAGATATTTATCTGAAAAGGAAAATTAATTTCATCCAGTTAATTTAAATGATAAAAAAAATACTTTCTAATATTTTAAGACCTGTCACTATTATTGTAAATATGACTTTCTTACTAATTTATATTTTTTTTCCTATTAGGTTCCAATAATTACAAGTTTCAACATGTAGACGGAAACAGTATTTAAAATAATTTTGTTGGTTTGTAAAAAAAGTGAAATTTTAGTTTTAAATAAAAGTACTTTGAATTTCAGCTGACTAATTATTTAAATTTGTAGTTTTATAGCTTTAAAAATTCAAGCACCTTAGACAACTATCTTCTAAAAATACGAGTATGAGTTCCCATAAATAATTTTTACTGACTGTAGAATTTCGATAAGTGTTATTTTAAGATTACTTAAATCAATCTATTAAAATTATAGAAGAATTATGCATTTGAAACTTTCTTTTATAGCTTAACAAAAGAAGCAATTACTGCCGAAGGTTTAATATTAAAAATTTCAGGTTGATAAATGATCTCTACTAGTGAAAAAAATTTAATGTACATTATTCTTCATATAATATATATAATATCTTTATATATATATTATATTTTTTATATAGTGAGTCTAAAAATTAATAAACTAGGTGGTCCGTATAACACCTCACCTTCGTAAGTGCTAAAAAAAACATCTTTGGTTGATAAATTAATACTTCTAAAAATACAAAAATATATACTTGAGGTTACGAAATAATAACTTAAGGTAGAGCATGGAACACATGGCGCTAATTAAAAATGACCTTTCCAATTGTTGAAAATACACTTCAGGTTGATTTATAACAACCAGAAGTGTAAAATGGCCCACCTTAGGTTGAAAAATATATACCTCTACAAGCATAAAATTATATACCTGAGGTTGAAGAATAATTACCTGAGGTAGAACAAAATACATTTGAGGTTGATTTATAACAACCAGAAGTGTAAAACGACACACCATAAGTTGAAAAATATTTACCTCTACAGGCATAAAATTAGATACCTGAGGTTGAAAAATAATTACCTGAAGTCGAACAAAATACATCTGTGGTTGATTTATAATAACCTGAAGTGTAAAATGACACACCTTAGGTTGCTGAATAAATACTTTCACAAGTGTCAAAAAATATACTTCAGGCTGAAACATATATACCTCTGGAGGTATATTTAAGGTATATTTGAGGTTGATTTTGAGGTATTCATTTGCACCCTTTTCAACCTTTACGACGTATTTAAACAACAACCTCCTTTATACCTTTAAAATATACCTCGTTTATACCTCATTTATACCTCGATTTTTTCATAAGGGGTAGCGACAAACTGGGCTAAAAGTCTCCCCGTAGTCGATATCTTTCGTCTGCGTATATCCTTTCGCGACTAATCGAGCCTTAAATCTTTCGATAGAGCCGTCTGGGCTAGTCTTCACTTTGTAAACCAAGCGATTTGCAAGAATCTTTCTTCCTTTAGGTGGCTCAACAAGTCTCCACGTACCGTGCTTGTTTTGCGAAGTCATTTCTTCGTTCATGGCTCGTTTCCAGTTGACATGCATCGAAGACTTCATAGCTTCTGCATATGATTGGGGTTCTGTCAAGTTCAGGATGCTGCTGTAGACTTCATAGTCGTTAAATCTGGGAGGTCGGCGCATAATTGATCGGTCACGCAATCCATGCGTCGTCATCTGTGATGGTTCATCTTCTACATTGCGAAGATTCTCGTCCTCCTCCTGCATGTCAGCACCATCGGAACTGCCCGAAATTTCAAATTGCATACCGGTTGATGTACTGGCACTAGAAGTAGTTTCTGAAGACAGGGAAGTGGGACCTATCTGCTGTTTGTTGAACACCACATTGGCGCTCTTGATTGTGTCATTCTTTGATGGTATGAAAACACGATAGCCATCATAATCACAATATCCAACCAAATATCCCTTTACAGCCTTGTCGTCCAGTTTACTTCTGTTGACATCCGGTACATGTGACGTACATCCGGTACAAAAGCAGTTGATCCGAAAATTCGAAACTTGTCGATTTTCGGCTTGCTTCCGAACTATACTTCGAATGGAGATTTTCCTGTGATCTTACTTGGTCCAGTTCGATTAAGAATGTGAACAGCCGTCGATGCTGCTTCTGCCCATAAAAACTGTGGTAGGTCTGTATCCTTGAGCATAGTACGAACTGAGTCCATTATTGTGCGGTTTTCTCTCTCAACGGCACCATTTTGTTCTGGTGTGCACGGCATAGTGATTCTTAACATGATGCCTTCATCATCAGTCAGTTTTGTCATTTTAGCATTGTCGAACTCACGACGGCCGTCTGTAACCTGTTCTTTCACATTTATGCCGTCCTTATTAGCCCGAGCAAGAAACGAGCTAACTTTATCAACTGCTTCATCTTTGTGTCTCAGAAATTCTACACTTCGACATTTGGAATAATCATCTTTGATCACTAGCATGTACTTCTTTCCACCTCTTGATAAAACTGGCGATTCGAGTAAATCTGCATGTATGATTTCACCTGACTCCTTCATTTTAAATCGTTTTGATTTGAAAGTCCGTCGGCACTGTTTACCGTACCTGCAAGGTTCACAAAAGAGTCCATCATCGGTGAAGTCTATACTATTTTGGCGCAAGTACTGTTTCACATATTGGAAGTTTTGTCGTTGTCATCATTGTTGTATCAGGGAAAGGTGTTGTTACGTCATCGTTGACTAGGTAAGCTGAAGCAGCAGAACCTCCTTCTGGCTTGACCAGTTTTGTACGAAATTCAAAGAGTCCACTTGAGGAACATGGAGCTTCTAAAAGTATATTTTCCGGGTTTTCTTTACGAAAGAAACGACAAACCATGTCATCCGAATCTCCGAAGTTTGAAATTCCTCGTTTAATTGCCTTTGACGCTGATAGTACATTTTTGCCGATATCTGGTGCATACAATACATCACTGAGCTCAATATACTTTTGTAGGGTTCCAACAGTTGCGCACATGTCAGTTTCTCCGCAGCCATAAGTTGGTATTGTCTGCTTGTTACCAACTACGATTTCTGCTGGCTTGTCAAAATGACGATACATCTTGAAATATTCGGCAGAATTTGTGATGTGTGCCGTAGCTCCATCGTCTTTGAGCCACACATTTCGGCTACTGTCATCCTGGCAAATAAATGCATTACAATGATTAGTAAGAAAAGTTTCGGTTTTATTACTTGACGACTTTGGCTTGTCTGGAAAATCAGGACAAAATTTTCCCATGTGCCCTGGCTTATTGCACCTAAAGCAGTTACCACGGAAGCTTCTCCTACCGTTATTGGCCTTAGTAAGTTTACTCATACCTGTAGCTGTTGAAGATCGAGATTTTCTCGCTATCTGGGACCTTGTCTCCTTTCTCCATTTCTTCACTCCGTTGGCACCGTGCCTTGCACCGCTTGTTACAAAAGCTGTTGTAGCCCCTTCTTTCATGCATACACTTTGACTTTGAAGGCGCATCTTTATTTGTTCCATCAGTCTCTCAGATGACTTTCCAGCTTTTGGTATCGATTCCCATTGTGACTTGAACTCTCTGTATTCATCATCCGGAAGAATTGATAATATGCGCGGCATGAGCAGATTTTGAGGCAACTTCCCTTCGCCGCTCGCCTCCTGTTCCCGTTGCAAGTCGACCCATAGTGTACGCAAACGTGCGAGAGATTTCATTACGTCTTCATCCTTCTCCATTTTGAAAGTGAAAAATTGTTGAAGGAGAGTATCCAATTTTACACTCGACACTTTGTCGAAGTTGTTCAGCAACTCCTTCCATATTTCCCGTGCTGAGTTACCATGCATACGAATTAGATTTAAAGCATCCGCCGATACATTTGATCGAATAATTATTGCGGCTTTCGCATTCGTCTTTGTGTAGGATACGAGCGCTTTGTTGTATTCGTTGACCGTCTCGGCACTGGCGTCTTTCACAGGTACCGACGGTTCTACAACTAAGCCTTCCAGAATACCAACACAGTCATTAAGGACGAATAAAGAGTTAATTTCTAATTTCCAGTCAGTTCAGTTGGACGCACCTTCCAACTTCGTGCACTGTATAAAGTTCTTTACATCCATCGCCAAACTGTTAATCCACAAAAATGAGCAATCACTTCACCACTAACGTTAATGAAAAACGAAGTACTACTCACGATTTGGCATACAAAAGTTCATGTCGTCAAAAACAGCTATCCACGCAGTAAAACGTTGCTAATGACCCATAACCTGTTGTAAATATTAACAAAATAAAAGTGACAGCTATTTTAAATTAGTATTTAATATGAACTTAGAAAGAAAAAGAAAAGAACGATTAGAAAAAATAAACTCAGAATATACAAGAGATAGAAGTTACCAGATTACGAAAGTGCAACTCTACAAGATAAGCAAATATAGCGTGAGGCTCGCTGATAGCATGCTCGATTTATAACAGTAACCATAGGCGCAGTCCCGGACTCAGATCTAAAATCGGCCCGGGCATTTTAGAGATATCAGCCCTTTACCTCACATAAACAGCACGTGCGCGAAGCGTACGCTGCTCCTAGTGTATCATTTTTAGGCATTTTTTACTCATAAATTCTCATGAACGTAAGTTAATTTATCGAAGTAAGAAAGTAGATAAAAATTGCTTAATAATCCTTTATAGAATATATTTCAGTTTAAAAGACATGGTTCTTATGAGGAAACATAGGTGGATAAAATCAAAAAGAAGGTGAAAGATGAAGAATAAATAAAAATATTTATTATACTACATATACATGAATGATTTATGTAAAAATAAATTTTAAAAATAGATTTAATGCTTCTTCAAAAGTCATTAAATTAAAATTTAATTTAATGACTTTTGAAGAAGCTCACTATTTTCAGCCACTTTATCGATTATGTCTTCGCTATCTAATTTCATTAATAGATCTTTTTCTATTGCCATTACGGAGAGCATTCAAATTATCCGAAGATAAAGTGCGCCTCATTCGATTTTTAATTACTTTTAATGTGGAGAATGATCTTTCACAAGCTACCTGACTTATTGACAATTTTAGCAAAAATTTTAATGCTAGACCAATTAAATTGTAAGAATTGGTCAATAAATTGAATCTCTGTAACATCTTGTAGCAACAAATAACACAATTTTTGTACGCACTGCGTGTCTCACATTTTATTATTTCTTCTTCTGTTTCCAAATTAAAGTCGTTATTATCTTCATTTGAATGATCTTCTGCAGAGCCGGATTAACCTCTAGGCACGTGCCTAGGGCCTACGAAATTCAGGGGTCTACGAAAAACTTGGGAGAAAAAAATTTGTTGACAAAAATAATTTAGCTTTAAAAACAACAAGTGTATTTTGCACAAAATTATGAAGATACAAATAAAAATATAATATATTTCGGTAATAAATTATTTTGCAGAATCTTATGATCTAATATATTACTTTTTTGCGATTTTTGGATAAAGTTCGATAAACAAATTTGTAAATTAAAATCCATATTAATAAAAATGTTAAAAAAATATGCAAGAAAATTTTAGCATATATTTTGAAAAAAGGGTAGGAGTGGGGGAAGGAGGGGAGGCCCCAAAAACGGCTATGCCTAGGGCCTACGAAAGGTATAATCCGGCTCTGATCTTCTGTGATTATTTTATAATCTTCTATGTCTGAATTAGTTTTTCCCTATGTAAAGCTAAATTTCTTAGTTCAATCCGCAAATTTTTACCCATAGCTGTTTCGTCAAATTTTAGCAAGAGTTTGCTTAACTTATTTAGTTCGCCAGATTGAAGCTTGTTAAGACATATTTCCGGGAAACGTTTCGGATCTAGATAGGAAAAATCGGCACACAATTCTCCATTTGCGAGATACTGGCGTTCCATTGACGCTACAACTGTGCTGAAAATAATGTTATGGACGTTTATCTTAAATGCAGTGGTTTCATCATCAAAAACTGTTTCACTCGACGCTGTCTAACCCGGCATCAAGTTTCTTTTCTTCAATCTTTTTGGTGGAAACTTTGTTTGATCTTTGAATTTCTATTTCAGTTTCTTCAAATTCCTTATTTGCGCGAATAATAAAATCAACTGTAACTTTTTGTACACCTTCAAAATCTCTTACTATTGTTTTTGTGATACCATTCCAAAAGCTTTTTAAGATGTCGAAACAGGAGGTTTGCAAATATTGGGAGAGCGGTGTAGTTAATTCAAATATTCATGAGAATATTTTGGCGGTGATTACTGTTTCATGTTTGTAAAATATCTTGCGGATATCTGACTTGAAATTTGAATTTCGTTGTATAGTTTCTAAACTTGTAATCAATGTGACATATAACGGCTTTATAGTTGAATCTGAGTTTGAAAATGAACCAAAAATTTTCTTTAATGCAGAATCTTTGAACCACCAACGTGTTTCTCCAATAGTTGTGAGCCTTTTTTTATTTCTGTGCTCGTTACTTTGTTCCCAGATGTTCATGCGTTGGTATGATTCACGGAAAAATACTGCGACGCTATTTAGTAGGCTGAAAAACGATGCACTTTCAATTAGTGCTTTCATGGTACCTCCTAAAACTAAATTTAAGACATAAATTAAGTTATAAAATACCGGGTGATTCAGATCATGCGTGCCACCATTTTTTTCGAGAATGGAGCGAATAATCGATTTGAAATAAAAAATCTAATAACTAAATCAACCCCAAGGAATTCAATAGTGATATTGTTAATTCCCTCAAGTAGCCGGAAGTACCGTAATTTGAATACAACTTTGATTTTTTAAATAAAAACCTATTTCTTATTTGGTATCATTAGAGAGAGTTTTTGAAAAGAAATAACTTTTACTTAAAATATTTTTTAATATCTCTTTATTTTCGAGATAATAGATAAGAAAAAATACATATTAAATAGATTTTGACATATTTACTAAAAAGGTTTTTTTCGTCGTAATGTCTTATATCTTCATTAAAGCACATTTGTGCTTTTCTTCCCTTGTTTTATAAAAATTGAAGCGATTTTGATAGTTTAAGTTAATTATTTTTGGTAAAAATGATAAATTGAAGTAATTAATCAGAATTTTTCGTATTTATTATCTTGAGAACAGTAAGAGATATAAAAAAAGTAAAAGTTACTTTTTTGCGAAAACCCTCTCCAATGATGCCAAATAAGATATAGTAGGTTTCCATTTAAAAAATCAAAATTGTATTCAAATTCCGGTACTTCCGGGAATTAACAATATCACTATTGATTTCCTTGGGGTCGATTTAGTTATTAGATTTTTATTTCAAATCGATTATTTGCTCCATTCTCGAAAAAAATGGGTGGCACGCATATTCTGAATCACCCTGTATATTAAAACAATATTATTACTACATATATCATATATATATGTTATTTAATATTATTATTATTTACGCAGTATTATTTTAAATTCATGCAATGTATAAAAAAAAAAATTGCGCTGCTGGCTCGGCTCAACCGGCCCTCAGGCCTGACCGGCCCACCGGGCATTTGCCCGGTCTGCCTACTGGCCAATCCGGGCCTGCATAGGCGTATGGTATCTTGCCATACAAATTTCTATGGTAGCCATAGGCTTATGGGGTTCTGCCATACAAGTCTCTATGGTAACCTTAGGCGTATGGTATCTTGTAAAACAAATTTCTATGGTAGCCATAGGTTGCCATAGATTACCATAGGCTTCTCTATGGCAAATTTTCCTAAGGGGGTACTTTTAATTTTTGATATGTACTGGTAAAAAATTACTTTAAAAAAGTACTAAGCTGAAAATAAATGAAAATTTGATACTACGAGGCGCATCCCGAAAGTAAGTTTGCCTTATTTATAAAAAAAAAAAGAACTCATACTTTCAGGAACATATTTATTGGCAACAAGTACAGCAATGCTCAAGCTATTTTTCAACATAGCCACCACCGGAATTGAGACACTTATCGTATCGTGGGATCAACTTTTGTATCCCTCTGTTCTAGAACTCTGCCGTCTGTGAATGGAATAAACGTGTGACAGACTTATTCAGCTCTTCGTCGTTGCCAAAACGCTCACCGGAGGACAGGGATTTCTTGAACTGCAGGAAAACTTGAAAATCGTTGACAGCCATATCGGGACTGTAGGGATGATGATCAAACAACTCCCAGCCAAATTCCAAATTCAAAACAGCTGCTGTGCGTCATGCCGTATGTGGACAAGCATTGCCACAGAGGAGCGCAACACCTGCAGTAAGCATTCCACGACTCTTGTTTTGAATGACAAGTCACGATTTCCGCAGTGTGTCGCAGTAGCCGTAAGCGTCTGTCACACGCTAGTTCCATTCACAGGCGGCAGAGTTCTACGACAGAGGGACACAAAAGTTGACCCCACAATACGATAAGTGTCTCAATTCTGGTGGTGGCTATGTTGAAAAATAGCTTGAGCATTGCTGTACTTGTTGCCAATAAATATGTTCCTGAAAGTATGAGTTCTTTTTTTTTTTATAAATTAGGCAAACTTACTTTCTGGATAACCCTCGTATATAATAGTGTGTTGAATAGCTTGAAAATGAGGAAATTCGATGTCAATATTATGTATTACATCGTGGCCCTATATCTCCCCGTAATATTGACCCATAATATTCAAATTGGATCACGCATTATATTACCGGGTACTAGTGTAACCTGCCGAAGGAAATAATTATAGGCTTATTAGGGGGTACACAATGGGGTCCTATTGATTACAATTGATGTATATATATAATAGTGTGATAAATAGCGTTAAATGAGGAAATTCGAAGACAATATTCTGTTTTATATTAAGGGCCTATATTTCTTCTTTATACTGACCCATAATATTAAAATTGGATCACGTATTATATTGCCTTATAATAGTGTACTCCACCAGGGGAAATAATTATAGGCTTATTAAGAGTTATACAATGTGGTCCTATAGGTTACAATGTGGGAGGCAAAGTTACTCGCGTCCGTAGCATCCCTAAAGCTACACGTGCCTCCTGGGTGGTGCTAAATGAGTAACAACTCTGCAGCCGAGATCTCTCTGTTTTTGATTTTGAACTGGGTAAGTCTCCTGGTCCTGACCATATTTTTGCTGAATTTATACATCATTTTGGAGAAAAAGCAAGGAAGACGCTTTTGAGGCTTTTTAATAAAATTTGGAATGAAATTGATGCTGTTCCATCTCTGTGGAAAAAGGCCACAATCATCCCTTTGTTAAAGAAAGATAAATCAGCATCTGATTTTAATAGCTATCGACCAATCTCTTTAACCTGCATTATGGCAAAGTTAATGGAGAGACTTGTTACTAATAGATTAAAATGGCACCTTGAAACCAAAGAACTCCTGCATCATGCGCAGGGTGGTTTTAGGAAAAACCGTTCCACTGAGGAGCTTGTTACCACTTTTTCTCAGAATATTAAAGACAATCTTGATAAAGGCAACATTGTGGGTGCCATTTTTGTGGATTTTAAAGGAGCATACGATACTGTTTGGAAGACTAAGCTCCTATATAAATTAGCTAGTAAACATATATCAGGTAACATGCTGCGGTGGTTCAGTGACTTTCTTGATCAGCGTCTTATAAATATTCGATATGGAACCGCACTGTCTGGTTTTAAGACATTGCAAACTGGTCTTCCCCAGGGCGCTGTGTCCAGCTGTTTGCTGTTTGATGTGTATGTTGATGATCTGATACGATCTTTGATTGATGAAAATATAGGTGTACTTATGTATGCTGACGATCTCGTTATTTGGACATCTAGCCCCAAAAGAAGAGCAAACGAGAGACTTGAAATTTCCCTAAACAACGCCATGTCCAGACTCTATTCCTGGTGTTTAGAAAACAATATGATCGTCAACACGGTGAAAACAACCTACCAAACCTTTTCATTATGTCATCAACCATTACAACTACATATATCGTATAATAATATAGCCCTACCGTGTAGTGAGAGTACTAAGTACTTGGGGGTAATTTTCGATCGTAAACTCACTTGGAAATTATATATTGATGATATCAAGCAACGGGCTGAGAAGCGTATGATACTCCTTAAACGCCTCGCAGGAGTTAGGTGGGGCTGTGCTACATCAACTGTACTTGATACCTATAAGACTTTTATAAAACCTGCCATGACTTACTGTAACGCTCCTCTTATTACAGTATCTGAGGGAGGTATAAATAGACTGGAACGACTGCAAAATAATGCACTTCGTCTTGTCACCGGTGCTGTCAAGACCACACCTATTGACGCACTTCTACTATATACCAATGAATTCCCTATGCAATATGAAATAAAGAAATCGGCTTTGAAGCTTTATCAGAAGCTAATTCGTCTTCCTCATAGCGATATGTTGACCAAATCTGAACCTCGTAGGCTGAAGACTCAGGACGGCTACCTTCAAGCTGTATTAAAAGTGATGGATGAATTTGATATATCTTCCCGGATTGAACCTTTGCTTCCCCCCTTAAATCCTATGGAAGCTAGCAAAATATTATATCACCTGGACCTTATGAGTCCTGTCTTAAAAGCCCAGGATTGTGCAGCAGCTTTGTTCAGCGCGGGCATGGAGACCATCCACAATCGTTTTCCTCTTGAAGCATGGTTGCACGTATACACAGATGGCTCAAAGCTTGAGATGGATGGCGTTGCCGGTGCTGGTATTTTTTGTGAGCATTTCTCCCACTATCTTTCATTGGGAACAGCCAAGACTGCCTTTGATGGTGAGGTTGAGGCAATCAAAGTAGCTTTAACTAATTTAAATGCTCGTCCTTCTCTTTACGATCAAGCTGTCATCTTCTCGGATTCCCAAGCTGCGATTCTGGCCATTTCCAACTACTCTCAAGCCCCTAGCTCTTTGTCCATTGTGAAATGTAGATCTTTAATGACAGAGATAGGTGAAAAACATAAAACGATTGCCTTACAATGGATCCCATCCCACTGTGGTATCCCTGGCAACGAAAAAGCTGATGCACTGGCCAAAAAAGGTTGCTTTGTTAATCAAGCCCCAAATAACTTGGTTAGCTATAAGTCCACTTCATTAATGATTAATCATGCAATTAAGACAACACATATATCATTGCTAAAGGAACGAACAAAAGAAAAATCGTGGGGAAATGACATCTTTAATCTCCCCGATTGCCCAAGAAGCAGTGCTGTAGCTGCCTTTCGTCTTGCTACCAAGCACGACTGCTTATACGACCATCTTTTCCGTCTTAAAATAGTGGATAATCCTGCCTGCCCCCTCTGCCGCAGTGGTGCGACGATGAATGCTGGACATCTTCAAAACTGTTCAGTTCTGACAAAGAACTGCATCTACTCCCGATACTGGGAGGCCAGAGAACTTTTGTTCAATTTAAGTTCTTGAATTAATTTCTGTGTTTGATGTTTTGCTTTTGTTTTTGTATTTTGTATATTTCATCTCCTTCTGTATTTGTATTTTTGTTTTATTTCGATCTCTGTACGGCGTTAGGATAATGTCCGTATCGCCTGCTGCATTGGAAATAAAAATAAAAAAAAGGTTACAATGTAGGGGAGAGGGGGGCACATGTGAACAATTTTTTTTATTTCTTCATTTTTCAAAAAATATCATCAATTTCTCACAGTAAAGAAGTCCACATGTTTAAATAGTCTTTTCTTTGTCTTATGGAATTTTTTGAGATTTTTCAATACAATATTTTTTTACTTTATGATATTTTAGAAAAATTACTTCAATTTGTTCACATGTGACCCTATTAGGGGCACATGTGAACATGCCTGGGGCACATATGAACAAGATTAAAAACGCAAAGCAATCATCACATTTCAAAGAAGAAAATCTTTAATATAACAGATATAGATACGCATTATACTGAAGGGGTTGTAGCTAACTATGTGAATTTAAGTTGTACAGTCCGCAAAAAAAAAAAAAGATATCACCCTGAATAACTTTCGTTCTAATGATCGGATTTTCACGAACTAAGCGTCAATCTTAATGGTTCCTGGGGGTAACCTCAAATATACTAATTAATTAGTGCTAACTACTAATTAAGTTACGAAATCAGACACAAAAACGTACTTTCTCTGAATAAACATACATTTTTTTTACATATTTGGATTTTTCATCTTCAAAATATAGGGGGTAGCCGCAATCTAGGAAATGTGGTCCCCATAGTTTGGTCAGGAGAGCGATTCAAAGTTCGGGCCCCTTAATATTAATTTCGCTTTTTGCGTTTTCAGTCATATTTTAAAAACTAATAAAGCAATTCAAAACAAAATTTTACCCACTCATAAAACTCATTTACCCAAAGATAATTTCATGAAGAAAATAATTTTTAATAATTATTTATTATTTTTTATTATTTAATTAAAGTGAGGATGAAAAAAAGTTGAATTAAAAGGTATGAATTTTTTTATACCACTTTAATCAACATATTTTTCAATTGAAAAATCTAAAGTTTCAACTGTTTTTATTTATTAGAAGATGAGAAAAATTAAAATTAATTATTTAAGAAAAATAATTTGGCGACAATGAAGAAATGATTAAGTGGGGCGATAAATATTAAAATGTGATAAACTTACGAGGAACTTAACTTAGCGCGCGCAGCGAAACTTTCATTCATATTTTATTCGCTAATAATCGTTTGCAAATCTTTTTATTTTTATTTTTTTAAAACTATAAAATACGATGTTTCTTTTTTAATAGTCTAAAATTCTATTTGCAATTTAGTAAAGAAATTTGAATAAAACATCTTATTGAATAAAAAACATTTTATTCAACGAATGTCGAGTTTTATAAAAGCATGCTTCTGATAGAATATGATTATACACCAGATTGTGCTTATTTAATGTGATTATTTTTTAGTTTTTAGTTTTTTCTTCTCAATAACTGATACAATATCAATAATATACATACGTATGAATTGATTTGGAATAACATATTTATCAATTTCTTGAATATATTTTTTATAAATATTAATAAAAATACGTAGTAAACATATTTAAGCATACCTCACATCATCGCAAATTTCTCAACATTTTATATATCGTCTTAATGTTAGAAGTAATTTTTTAATTACCTGTCCAGAAGTGTTTCGCAGAACTATTTTACCAACTATTTAATTAAATTTTAACATTTTTAAAAATCTTATTCTTTACCCTACTACGCTTATTATATCCTCATTAATATACTAATCAATTTTTTAGTACTTTAATTTAGGTTTTCTTTAAAGTGAAGTTCCTTTTTAAATTATAGTCAAGTTTTTTTTAAACGAATTATTGTCTGCTAGCTAAAAATAAAACCTTGTTAAGAAATTAAAAACATTCCACTGTTTACAATTAGTTAATGCAAAACAGCTGATTATTTACTAAGCATACTATTTTTTTCGAGAAAGGAATATAAATCATTGATAGTCTTTCTTTTGTTTTGTTTCTTGTGACTTCAACATAGATTATCTAAAATAGTGTTGATGTTTTAGAAGTCACTACAAAGAGTCTAAAGATACCGAACATAAAAAGCTGTCGAATACGTAGCCAAAATTTTTAAGCGTCTTAAAATATTTCAGTATCTTAAATGTCGTCCTAACATCTTAGTTGTGAAATTAAATTTTTAATTATCTGACCACGCGTGATTCAATAATTATTTCATTATCTTTTACTCTTTCTTTATGATTACATGTAGATTTTTTTCCGGATAATATGCTAAACTATTTTGTTTAATTTTTTTCTTTAGCACGATTAAGAAGATATTATTGCAGTATAATTTGTTATCAGGAGAAATGCCTTATTTTGTTAAGCAGGAAATAATAAAAATTGAACTTTGTAAGAACATTCCAACGCCGTGGCAATTTTAGAACCATCGGATTTTTTAAAAAAAAATTCAATAAAAAATACGCAATTTCCGATCTTATTTTGATTAAAAATAAAAAAAACGTGGAAAGAAGGCTAACATACTTTTTTCAGAAATTGTGAAAACCAATTTTTCCTATATTTCGTCAAAATAGGATAAGAATAATATTGCTCCAAGGGACCTACTCAATAATTTCGCTATTTCCAGAATGAAATCTGTTTGATCGAAACATATTTCCAGGAAAATTAAAACGAGAAAACAATTAATTTTATTATTTATCTAAGCTTATTCCATTTATTTAATGATAGCGATATCAAGGTTAAGGATATGCGATGGAAGCCCCGTTTACTATTATACTATAAATGCATTAAATCAGGTAGCTTGAATATTTTATTTTAAGCAAATTATTTAATAATTTTAAGCAAATAAGGATGTAAAAATAAACTCGATCAAAATACTCCGAAAGTATACCCTAAAATATATGTAGAATAAACTTTGGAATCGATAGATAAAAAATACCTTTTCAAACAACTTCGAGTAGGACGGAAACGCTAACATTTTTTTTTGAAATAGCTGTCCTTGAAACTATTTAATTTCGATTCCTGGTGCTAGGGGACATTCCATTTTCACATTCGACTTTTAAAATTTATAGCTTGCAGCAAAAAAAGAAAAAAAAATGCGTTGATTTTTTTAAAAAGTAGTGAATTATTATTTTTTTCAATCAAAGAACCTGTGCCTATAGCTTATGTAAAACTTATTTTAATATCGAGTGAAATAATTTAATATGTTGTGTAACTAAATAGATAATCCTAAGAAACTGAACCGAAAATATAAAAACTTCATTGATTTAAAAAATAATAGATGATAATAAAAATAGACATGTTTTGAGTGTCCAATAATAAAAGTCACAAGTTATTCAAGCTTGACAAGTTTTGAGAATGGGCGATTATATTTGAACGCTCGAAACATGTCGACTTTTACTTCCCTCGTCATATTTTTTGAGCCAGGTGAGTTTTTATCATCAATTATACCGTTTTACATTTGAGTCTTGATCATTATTTTGATAAGGATTTTACACTCGTTAAAGTAAACATAAGCATTTCTATATTTTAACAGGATTTATGTGGTCTTTAAAAACGTAATAGTATCAATATTGTAAAAGTTATAAGTACTTAAAAATTAAAATTTTGAGACCAGACATTTTGAGTTAATGAAATTAAATATTTTATCTTTTAAATTTTTGTGCCTCCATTTCAGTATCTTAAGGATCTTACGAGCTCTACTTAAAAAGAGAGTATCAGATATATATAAGAAAACAAAAATAATCATAGTAGCAGTATTTGGGGGTAAATGTATCTTATCGTAATTAAAGAATATGCTGTGCGACATTTTATGGTGAATTTGCGAAGTTTCAGAATGTATCGAAACATGAGGATGCTATTTGCTAATAATCTTTATCCAAAGAAAACCATGTAACCTAAGTATCTAGCAGAATGAAGCGATTTTTTAAACAATGAATCATACAATATGCAACATATTATTTCAATATCTTATTCTTAAATATAACATGTTTCAATGTTTTTAGAATGCCACTAAACATTCAGCAATTCCTTGAGTTATAGAAAAAAGAAATATCGTAAATTATAGAAAACCTTGTGAATGTGTATTAGAATTACTATACAATCTACATTTTATTTTTCAAGCATTTTTTGTTTCTACAAAAATTCTTGCCTAGAAGACTCGATTAAATCTGTAAAAATGATTATCCCTAAAATTTTGTATATAGCTATAATAAGTTATGTCAATTTGATTTTAGTAAGAAATCCTCGAATAAATATAGCAAAAACAACATATCTAAATAATATCAGATAAAAAGTTCATGTATTTAAATTCTAAAAACTTAAAAAATCATAAATAATTTATAAATCAATTCAAATTTTCCTTTCAAAGGAGATTTAAAAAATTTTTTTTTTTTGCTTTTTGGACAGAAATCAGCTTAAAAATTGTCTATTGCCTAGAAACTTCGAGATATTTTCTATTAACAATTAATTAAACCTCTCCCAGCAATTACATTATGAAATTAATGAACATTATTTCTTTTTCTTTTACATTCAGAGTTCTTTTACTAGCAACCTCATTACTTCAGAGTTCTTTTACTTCAGGTGTAACACCTAGCAACCTAGTAAAATTAAGCATTAAGTTTTTGAATTAGTCAATGGGTTATCTTAAAATATTCATTTGCGCTGGCGACTTTTTTTGGCGGTTTTCTGGACAATCGCCAAATATATAAACCTTTATTGCGGCCCAATTTACCACCCAATTTTTTTAAAATTTTGTCTACTCCCCTAATTCAAGTGTCTAGATTCCAAATATGTAAAAAAAATTATATGTTTATTCAGAGAAAGTACGTTTTTGTGTCTGATTTCGTAACTTAATTAATAGTTAGCACTAATTAATTAGTATTTTTGAAGTCACCCCCAGGAACCATTAAGATTGATACTTAGTTCGTGAAAATCCGATCATTAGAACGAAAGTTATTCAGGGTGATATCTTTTTTTTTTTTTGCGGACTGTACAGTCCGCAAAAGAAAAAACGAATCTTAATGGTTCCTGGTTTATCAATCTTAATGGTTCCTGGGGGTGACTTCAAATATACTAATTAATTAGTGCTAACTATTAATTAAGTTACGAAATCAGACACAAAAACGTACTTTCTCTGAATAAACATACATTTTTTTTTACATATTTGGAATCTAGACACTTGAATTAAGGGGGGGGGGTAGGCAAAATTTTGAAAAAATTGGGTCATAAATTGGGTAGCAATAAAGGTTTATATATTTGGCGATAGTCCAGAAAACCGCCAAAAAAAGTCGCCTGCGCAAATAAATATTTTAAGATAACCCATTGACTAATTCAAAAGAGGAGTGCTTAATTTTACTAGGTTGCTACGCAACCAAGCTTTGATAGTAAAAAAAATTGAAATAATGTTCAGTGATTTGCTCGGAGAGGTTTAATTTATTGTTAATGGAAAATATCTCGAAGTTTCTAGGCAATAAACAATTTTTTTAGGGGATTTCTGTCCAAAAAGCAAAAAAAAAATTTATTTTAATCTCCTTTGAAAAGTAAATTTGAATCGATTTATAAATTATTTATGATAGTTTTTAGAATTTAAATACATGAACTTTTTATCTGATATTATTTAGATTACACTGCTTTTACTATATTTATTCGAGGATTTTATACTAAAATCAAATGAACATAACTTATTATAGTTATATACAAAATTTGAGGGATAATCATTTTTACAGCTTTAATCGAGTCTTCTAGGCAAGAAAGTTTGAAGAAGAAAAAAGTGCTTGAAAAATAAAATGTAGATTGTATAATAATTCTAATGCACATTCACAAGGTTTTCTATAATTTACGATATTTCTTTTTTCTATAACTCAAGGAATTGCTGAATGTTTAGTGGCATTTTAAAAAGATAGAAATATGTTACGTTTAAGAATAAGATATTGAAATAATATGTTGCATATTGTAGGATTCATTGTTTAAAAAATCGCTTCATTCTACTAAATATTTAGGTTACATCGTTTTCTTTGGATAAAGATGATTAGCAAATAGCATCCTCATGTTTCGATACATTCTGAAACTCATACGTTCGCAAATTCACCATAAAATGTCGCACAGTATATTCTTCAATTACGATAAGCTACATTTACCACCAAATACTGCTACATTGGTTATTTTCGTTTTCTTATATATATCTGATGCTCTCTTTTTAAACAGAGCTCGTAAGATCCTTAAGATACTGAAATGGGAGCACAAAAACTTAAAAGATAAAATATTTAATTTCATTAACTCAAAATATCTGGTGTCAAAATGTTAATTTTTAAGTTAAATATAACTTTTGCAATATTGATGTTCTTACGTTTTTGAAGACGACATGAATCCTGATAAAATATTAAAATGCATATGTTTACTTTAACGAGTGTAAAATCCTTATCAAAATAATGATCAAGACCCAAATGTAAAACGGTATAATTGATGATAAAAACTCACCTGGCTCAAAAAATATGACGAGGGAAGTAAAAGTCGACATGTTTCGAGATTTCAAATATAATCGCCCATTCTCAAGACTTGTCAGGCTTGGATAACTTGTGACTTTCATTATTGGACGCTCAAAACATGTCTATTTTTATTATCATCTATTATTTTTTAAATCAATGAAGTTTTTATAGTTTCGATTCAGTTTCTTGGGATTATCCATTTAGTTACACAATATATTAAATTATTTCACTCGATATTAAAATAAGTTTTACATATGTTATAGGCACAGGTTCTTAGATTGAAAAAATAATAATTCACTACTTTGTAAAAAAATCAATGCAGTAAAAAAAAAAATTTTTTTTTTGCTGCAAGCCTTAACATTTTAATTTAGGGTCATAAAACAATTCCGTTTACAATTGAAATTTCAAAAGTCGAATGTGAAAATGGAATGTCCCCTAGTACCAGGAATCGAAATTAAATACTAGTCACAAGAAAAACTTTTTTAAACAAGTTAGCGTTTCCGTCCTACTCGAAGTTGCTTGAAAAGGTATTTTTTATATATCGATTCCAAAGTTTATTCTACATATATTTCAGGGTATACTTTCGGAGTATTTCGATCGAGTTTATTTTTACACCCTTATTTGCTAAAAATTATTAAATAATTTACTTAAAATAAATTATTCAAGCTACATGATTTAATGCATTTATAGTATAATAATAAACGGAGCTTCCAACGCATATCCTTAACCGTAATACCGATATCATTAAATAAGTGGAATAAGCTTAGATAAATAATAAAAGTTAATTTTCCCCTCGTTTTAATTTTCAAGGAATAATATGTTTCGATCAAACAGATTTCATTCTGGAAATAGCGAAATTATTGAGTAGGTCCCTTGGAGCAATATCATTCTTATCCTCTTTTGACGAAATATAGGAAAAAATAGTTTTCGCAGTTTCTGTAAAAAGTATGCTAGCCTACTTTCCACGTTTTTTTTTTTTTAATTTTTTCTTATCAAAATAAGTTTGGAAATTTTGCATTTTTTATAGCATTTTTTTTAAAAATCAGATGACTCTAAAATTGGCACAGCTTCGGAATCCTTACAAATTTCAATTTTTAGTATTTCCTGCTTAATAAAATAAGGCATTTTTCTGATAACAAATTATACTACAATAATATCTTGGAAATCATGCTAAAGTAAAAAATTAAACAAAATAGTTTAGTATATTATCAGAAAAAAAATCTACTTGGTATCATAAAGAGTAAAAGACATAATGAAATAATTAGTGAATCACACGTGGTCAGATAATTAAAAATTTAATTTCACAACTAAGATAGTAGGACGACATTTAAGATACTGAGATATTTTAAGACACTAAAAAAATTGGCTACGTATTCCACAGCTTTTTACGTTCGATATCTTTATCCTCTTTGTAGTGACTTATAAAACATCAACACTATTTTAGATAATCTAAGTTGAAGTCACACGAAACAAAAAAAAAAGTCAATCAATAATTTATATTCTTTTTTCAAAAAAATAGTATGCTAAGTAAATAATCAGCTGTTTTGCATTAAATATTTTTAAACAGCTGAATGTTTTTAATTTCTTAACAAGGTTTTATTCTTAGCTAGCAGACAATAATTCTTAAAAAAAAAACTTGACTATAATTTAAAAAGGAAGCCTAAATTAAAGAAAATCTAACTAAAAGTTCTAAAAAAATTTATTAGTATATTAATGAGGAAATAATAAACGTAAAATGGTAAAGAATAAGATTTTTAAAATGATAAAATTTAATTAAATAGTTGGAAAAATAGTTCTGCGATAAACTTCCGGAAATTTCTTTTAAGATTAGGATGATATAGGGTAAACCAACAAATGAAGGAGCATTTCATAGATATTTCTTAGAAATAAGATTTTAAACGTTTTAATTTAGATTGATTGGTAACAGTAGCTTACTACCTAACAATAGGAAGTCATCTAACAATGCATTTAGTTACCTGGTCTTTGAGTCTTCTCTGGAAAAAGTGTCGAATTTGTTAGTATCTGTTCAACGCCTTGTTTCTTTGACAAAATTATAAGGTCAGTGTTTGTTGTTATCCGTTTAAACTACAATTAATTGCATATAATAATGCTTTTTTTTCTCATTGTGAAAAAAGAATTCAAAATATGGTCATTGAAGTTACGTTTTATTTATTTTAAGCATCATAACATAAGCAAGTGCTGAGATTAGGGGGTGTTTATTAACTGGATTACCGAACGATGAAAAACCAATGAATAAACAAGTGTTCCTTTACTGGGATTTTTTCACGTTAATGAAAATAAAAGAAAAATTTTAATTTTCCTGTACCTTTTGTCACATTATAAATCAAAATTATGTTAAAAATAAAAAAAACAACTTCTAACCAGTGAAGGAACAGGAATGCTTCTTCACTGAGAATAGATTTCCCAGTGAATGAATAGTATGTGTGAAATATGATTTTACATGGATAATTAGTAGTTCAGTGACATAGAGGACTCCTAAAATTCAGTTAAATGTTGTTTGAATAGTTCCTATAACAATTTCATTGAAATATGCAAATTTAATTGCTAAATTTATTTAAAGAATTATAATAATAATTAATTTATTATTTATCTTTATAAATGTAGTGATTAGTTATTACATCATACCTTAGACACCTTAATAAACTATGTTTATTAACTAAATATAACAACTAAATATAATAATAAAAGCTTGAATGGAAAATTTCTTTGCAGGATTTTATGCCAATAATTAGCTAAATTATTATCTTATTGCCGTCTTTAATGTCCTAACGGGAACTGGTAGGAAAAATCCATTTAAAGACAATTATCTAGGTGAAAAATGGGTTAAGTTTTTTTTAGGCGACATCCACCGATAACTCAGTGCAATGCGAAGATAATTTCAAAAGGTAAAACTTCCCTTAGAGAAGAATGTTCGAAATACTGGTTTTAAGAACTTCAGAAGAATCTTTAGGAGGGAAGTAGCCCTGGCATCCTTTTATAAAGTGATTGCATTTACAATGCGAATGAAACAAGAGTTGAATACTGCCATTAAACGGGAAAAATCTTCGGCCTTAAAAATTATAAGGATTTATTTTCTAAAGTACCTAGGAAAGAAAAAGTACCTCCATTGGTAGTTTTTCCTTACAGAAGAATTCGTTGAGATATTACAGAATCAGTCCCTGCTACATATTTCATTGGAAAAAGCTATTCATGAAATGAAACGATGACCGCAACAACATTTTACAAATATATTGCAAATGTTTCTACCCATGGCTAATTAAAAATGCAATCAAATTGCTTTTGCAAATAGATTTTGCTTCTTCTGGATAGGTATAAATCTCATATCAATTTGAAACTGAGCAAGTTTTGTTCCTCAAAACAAATTTTCTGGTTTAGTTTTCTACCTAATTCATGGAAATCTCTCGTTAGATCTTGAAAACAAAAGAATTGTAAAACAATATGTCTAGAAAATTTTGCATCTATTTTTAAATAAGATTTGAGGCATCAACTGATGAAGTTAAAATGCTTTTATGAAATGCGATATTTTTCCATTCGATGTAGAAAACGTTGACTGTAACAAATGCATGCAAAACAGACACCAAGAGTTAATGAGCAAGACAACTTATCAACAAAACACATGCTTCGAGAGTAACGTTGCGCTATTTCTTCAGAAGCTTGAGAAGGAAATCTCACAAGTTATGTTGCAAATTTTTAAAGGAACATTGACAGAAAAGTTTAATCTCCCAAATATCCAATAGCCTGTGCTTTTCTCAATATTGAAGAATTTATTTCAAAAAGAACAATTGTATAATCAAATTTTGGCTCTGAAGCTGAGACAACTAACATTAATAATGAAAGTATCTTGAAAACTGATTTTGAGATAAGTCCTCTTGAGGCATTGTTAGTTGCAAAAACAATTGGTTTCATAAGTGACTACTGGATATAAGTCAATGAGAGATGGGTTTAACTCTTAGAAACTCCTTTTTCTCACTTATTATCCAGTGAGGAATTCTGGAAATGGTACTGGAAAATCAAAAGAAATTTCGAAGATACATTTACATTGGCCAAAAATTTGGAAAAAAGAGGAAGGTTAAATCAAAAGAAAAAGAAATAAATTACTCATGACGAAGAGAAAAAGAATACTTAAAAAGATTTTAAAAAAAAGCTTAAAAAATATGGGGAAAAGAGTAAACAAAAAAATGATCGAATTATAATAATAATAAAAACATCATCGGATTACAGAATGATAAACATTCATAATTTAGAACGGACTATTAAACTGTGAGAAAAAAATGAAAAACATTTTTTTTAAATTATGTATTCAAACATATTTTACTTTCCATTCCATGACTGAAAAAAAATTAATATTATCCGCATTAACTAAGGTTATCTGTCGTAATTCCAAGAAAAATCTTGTTTTTAGACATTTGTGTGGCCTATGGATTCCTATCGAGGATCAAACATTCTCAAAATTAAGTGTTCATTCACTGGAAAATTTGGTGTTTATTCACTGGTAAGAACTGTTCTTTCACTTGGTCATCTTACTACTTATTATTTAAACCACCAAAAGCTTAAAACAATATTATGTAAGTTATCTAATTTTTTTTTACATAATTTGCATTTAATAACAAATATGTCGACACCATCATTTAGCTAAAATTACAAATTTTGAAATATTTATGAATTTTTTTTAACGGCAAGCTAAGCTTAAGTGTTCCTTCATTGTTTAGTTTACCCTATAAGATGTTGAGAAATTTGCGATGTTGTGAGAGATGTTTAAAAATGTTGACTACGTATTTTTATTAATATTTATAAAATATCTATTCAAGAAATTGATAAATATATTATTCCAAATCTATGCATACGTATGTATATTATTGAAATTGTATCAGTTATTGAAAAACAAAATAAAAAAAATAAAAAATAATCACATTAAATAATCTGGTGTATTCTATTAGAAACACGCTTTTTTAAAACTAGACATTTGTTGAATAAAGTGTTTTTATTCAAAATTCTTTACTAAATTGCAAATAAATTATTAAATGACTAAAAAAGAAACATCGTATTTTATAGTGTGAAATAAATAAAAATAAAAAGATTAGCAAACGATTATTAGCGAAAAAAATATGAATGAAATTTTACGCTACGCGCTCGAAGTCAAGTTCCTACAAGTTTAACACATTTTAATATTAATCGCCCCAATTAGTTATTTCTTTATTGTCGCCAAATTATTTTTGTTTAAATAATTAATTTTAATTTTTCTCAGCTTCTAATAAATAAAAACAGTTGAAACTTTAGATTTTTCAATTGAAAAATATGTAGATTAATATGGTATAAAAAAATTCATACCTTATAATTCAATATTTTTCATCCTCACTTTAATTAAATAATAAAAAATATAAATAATTATTAAAAATTATTTTTTGCATGAAATTATCTTTGGGTAAATGAGTTTTATGAGTCGGTGCAAATTTTTTTGAATTGCTTCATTAGTTTCGAAAATATGACTGAAAACGCAAAAGCGAAATTAACATTAAGGGGTACGAACTTTGAATCGCTCTCCTGACCAAACTATGGGGACCACATTTCCCAGATTGCGGCTACCCCCTATATTTTGAAGATAAGAAATCCAAATATGTAAAAAAAAATGCATGTTTATTCAGAGAAAGTACGTTTTTGTGTCTGATTTCGTAACTTAATTAATAGTTAGCGCTGATTAATTAGCATATTTGAGGTCACCCCCAGGAACCATTAAGATTGACACTTAGTTTGTGAAATCCGATCATTAGAACGAAAGTTATTCAGTGTGATTCGTTTTTTTTTTTTTGCGGACTGTACAACAGTACTGTCAGTAAGAAAATAATTTTTCAGCTATACAATAATTTTTCCGCTGTTAGGTTTTTCGCAACTTCATGTTCCTCAGGAGTTGTAATGGGCCTTTTTCTTTCTTCTCTAATACTCTTTCATGCTTTCTTTTTCATTTTTTCTTTCTTTTCATTTGTAGCTTTAGCAATTCCATCTTTCTCAGGTGTATGAGTTAATATGCGTGATGAGCGATCAACCATTTAATAAAAAAAAAAATTTAAGGAAAAAATTTATAAATTAATTATGGAAAATTAAATAATAATAATTTTAAATGCATATATATTTTTCAAACGCATAATATCATGAGGATAATAATCTTAATACTATGTAGGGGCACATGTGAACTGTTCACAACTGCCCCAGATGTTTTGTTCACAAGTGCCCCATCTTCCTTCTTAAACCTAACTTGAAAAATAAAGAATTTTTAATTGAGAATTAAAAAAGAATAATTGTCATAAACTTACCTAAATGTTCATATAATGGTCTGCAATAGTTAATTTTAGCTTATTAGTTGATTTATACTATGCTTTCACTTGAAGAAGTGAGCGATTAAAATATATACAACACCAGCTGATACAAAGAAATTGTCAGAATAGAACAACAAAATTTCTCATTGCTCTGAAAGTTTAGCAAAGAGTTAAGACTAGTACTGGTATCAATTGAAAATTTTTCAAGATTTTTTATTTCAAATCATATTGGTAAAGCATACCATGTTCACTTGTGCCCCCTTCTCCCCTATGTATATAAACAATAGCCTTTAAATGAGGAAATTCGGAATCAATATTATGTATTAAAACATGGCCCCATATCTCCCCTTAATATTGACCCATAATATTCAAATTGGACCACGTATTATATTAACGGGTATTAGTGTACCCTACCAGAGGAAATAATTATAGGCTTATTAGGGGGTACACTATTGTGTCCTATAAGTTACCATGTATGTATATATATATTAGTGTGTTGAATAGCGTTAAAATGAGGAAATTCGAAGTCAATATTCTGTGTTATAACATGGCCCTATATTTCCCCTTAATCTTGTCCCATAATATTCATATTGGACGAGGTATTATATTACCGGGTGTTAGTGTACCTTACTAGAGGAAATAATTATAGGCTTAATAGGGGGGCCCACAATGCTGTCCTATAAGTTACAATGTAAGTATATGTATAATAGTGTGTTGAAAGCGTTAAAAGGAGAAAAATCGAAATCGATATACTGTATTACAGTATCATAAGTGGGAGCTAATATAAGAAAATATAGCTTTTCTTTAAACGTTAATGAACCACTACTCGTCATATAACTTTTCACATCATTGCAAAATCTTAGAAAATCATCCAAATTATTAGACTCACTGTACGGTTTTATGTAAAATTAGAAGGTGATACTATACAGCATTATTATTTTTACGCGGCTGAAACCCATTTATACTAGTTTATGTTCATGCATCATGAGGTTAACATTGTAATTGCAATACGTTATAAATAAGGAGTATATAAGAAAACTCCTTAATAAAAACCCATTACATGTATGTTTAAATATTAAAATATTGCCTATAAACTCGTGAAAAACGTGCCATTATTAAAACACTACAGTGAGTCTAATAATTTGGTGTAAATATTATAATATACTAACATGATATAATAAATATTCTATGTTTATATAATATATCATCTAATTTATCCTATCGTTTAATTTATATTATATGTCGTCTAATTTAACCCATTGATACACGAACATAAGGAAGTGCAAAGCGGTTTCAGCCGCGTAAAAACAATGATGAATGAGATCTCCTGATAATCTTACATTCTATGTCTAATAAATTGGCCAGGGACTGTAGAATGACAGGTGTTAAAATCCGTAAACGTCCTGTAGTGTGGCAATTTGTGAATGTCCCCCCAGAAGACGCCTTGGATAGCCTTGCAAATTCTAAAAAGCAAGAAGGCGGCCGTCATCATTCGAGATCGAAATAGCAACTTCCAGCATCTCCACAGAGCGACTTACTTTCTTCTCTCTCTCTCTTTATCGCCCTCTCCTCATCTTCCGCAGCCTCTAAACTTTCCGTGAGTATTTATTTACCTTTCACATCTGTAATAAGTCTTCTTTTTGATATTTTAGAATTAAAATGTATGCTCCAATTGCTTGATCACGAATTCAAGAGGGTTTAGAATGAAGAAGCAAATGTCGTTATTTGAATAAACTTTGTGATCAAACTGCATATTTATTTTTTAAAGGAATTACAGTCCCTGACCAAATGATTAGACACACTATAAGATTCTATGTAAAATCTTAATTATCAGTTGATACTATACATCTATATTGTTTTTACGTGGTTTGCACTTGTTTACGTTCGTGTATCAATTGGGGTTAACATTGTAATGCAATACATTAAAAATAAATACAAAAAGAAAGTATATAAAAAAATCTCCTGCATATAAACCCATAACATGCGTATTTAAATATAAAAGTATTGCATATAAACATGTGTAGAAAGTTTAATTATTAAAAAGCTACATTGCTTCTAGTAATTTGGTCCAATTTTTATAATATACTAATATAATACGTGATATAATAAATAATCCATATTTATGTAGTATATCGTCTAATTTATCCAATCGGGGAATTTTCATTTATCGTCTAATTAAACCAATTGATACACGAACGTAAACAAGTGCAAACCCATTTCAGTCTCGTGAAAACAATAAAGCTGTATAGCATAATTAATATTTAACATATAATCTTATAGTGGGTCCAATAATTTGGCCTGTATTCCAGTTTCTTTGAATGTTATTGGAACTTAAAGTATTTTTATAAACAAGTATGAATGATAGGCAATCAACGGGTGTTGGAGCATCCTCCTAACCATATGCAAAATCTTTAAGTATATAATTTGGATTTAAATTGAATGAACTTTTATTATTCGGTTTTCCATGGTCACACAGCTGCAAAGATTCTTTTCGTTTCTGAAATTTAAAATTTTTCATCCTGAATTATAATTACATTATTTTATGACTGTTAGCTATTGAATAAAAATATAATACAGCATTTCTTTTTAATTATTTAGCTTACATTATTTAAAATAGCGTTATGGGAACTACAAAGATTTAGCATGAAGAGAGAGGTAAAATAATAATAAAATAAAATAAATATTCATCGACAAGTGTACTTTCACTGAGGAAATTATGAAGAACGGTTAAATATTCAGGACTGTTAAACTTGAGATGTGTTAACCCACCCCCCTCCATAATGTTTACAGTGATAATAAAATGACAACTAAGCAATCAGTTTTCATAAAGAAAAAAAGAAAAAAAAACCGTTGCCAGCGTTTAAGACGGTTATAACATAATTATCTGGTCGTTTATTTACATCTTTTAAAAGAAACTGTTTATGCGTCGTAATCTAAGTTTTCCAATTGAAATAATATTTCTTAAAATATTCTTTCTTTGTCTTAATTTCAAAAACTTTAAACGTTCGGTGAGATGTTATTTATAATATACATTTACATGTTTTTTGAATTAACGGTATAGCATTTTCGACAAATTTGTACTGCCAAAGCTTTCGTTCAAATTGATAAACTCTCAACCAGGGTTGGCCACAACCGGAAAAAAAATATAAAGTAGTGACAAATAAAGAGTTTAATAAAAGGTGCTATTTCTAGGTGCTGCAGTTTCTATAATCTGTGTAAGAAGAACAAGAGTGGTGTCAGAACTATTTTATTATAGTTTTATTAAAGCGTGGGGATAAAATTCCTTTGCCTTTTATTATTTATCATTACCAAATTTCAAATAGAAATCATGCAAGTATACTCAAAATTAATGTGAATAAGTTATGTCAAGCAGTGTTGTCTCAGGGGAGAGAGCATTCTAATGAGGTGAGCCGGGTTTGAACCCAAACGATGGCTGGTTGATTCGAATTCCGCATCCAGCTTGCACTGACCACAGTGCTGACGTAAAATATTCTCAGTGATGGACGGATCCTGGGTTAGAGTCCGCCTTTTATCACGATAATCTAGGGAGGTTTTCGTGGTTTTCCTCTCCCTGTAACGTAAATGCGGGTTTGTTCCATCAAAAAGGCTTGCACGAATTTAAATTTCTCCTCATACTTGATCCAGGTGTTCTCTTGTTTTTTGGATTAGATTCAAAATTACAAGGCTACGGAGTTGAGCATTGGATATAAGTAAACCCAAAATTGGGTCGGCTGTTAAAATAAAAGAAAAGAAAAGAAGTAAAATCGGTTATAAAATAAAATAAGATTAGCTATGTCAAATTTAAAGTGATAGCAAATCTATATTAATAATCAACTATATAAATAATCTATATAAATCTAATGAACTGTATTAATTATCACTATTGCTTCGAAATTTTAAAGTAAGCATTTTCCTTTATGCTTAGCAACGGAACTAATTAGCAGGTATTCAATAATAATTATAATTTTTATAATGCTTTTATAAACAATATTAAATTAACAATTTTAAATTAATAACATCAAACGGGCTTTTAAAAAAAGGATAATTCACAGGCAGGGCACAGTTGTTTGAAAGCAATTTATTACAATAACGATAATTACCATTGCTTCGAAATTTTGAAGTAAGCATATTCTTTTATGCTTAGCAACGTAACCAGTTAGCAGGCATTCAGCAATAATTATAATTTTTACGATGCTTTAATGAACAATACTAAATTAACAATTTTGAATTAATAACATAAAAGAATTGAATTAATAACATAAAAGAATTGAATTAATAACATTAAATCAACTGTTAAAAAGGATAATTCCGAAATTTAGGTATAGTTGTTTGAAAGCAATTTATTAGTAACAAAAGCAATCATTATGATTGTCTAAAGATTTCCCAATATGCGTTTTCTTTTTTTGTTTAGCAAATAAACTAGATAGCAGGTATTCGGCAATAATTATAATTTTTACGAAGCTTTAATGAACACTATTAAATTAATAATTTTGAAGCATTAAATCAGCTATTAAAGAGGATAAAGTTAGGCACAGTTCTTTACTAGTAACAATACCGATATTCTATTGTTTCTAAATTTTACAGTATGCATTTTCTATTATGTTTAGCAACGAAACTAATTAGCCACGAATCCGACACAATGAAAACGAAGCTTGCCAACTTTTCCCTCTACCGTCTCCCACAGAGAAATATAAACATCGCTAGTCAATGCTGCTATATATAGCGACCACCTAGTTATAGCACAACAACTCAGCATCTCGGATGAGATGAGTGCAATAAAATAATGCAATTTTAAAGCAGAAAGAGAACGACCCCCTCGCTCCATTTCATCGTTCGTTTTTAGTGACTACAGCTACTGGAATTTCGATGAAACATTTTGTTCTAAGAAGATTCCAGATATTTCCGAGGACTCTTAAAAAAAATTCTTTTTATTGAGAATGAAAACATACATTGCTATCTCTTCATTTTCCCTAATTACCGAATCTTTATAGAACAGAAAATTCAAATAAAATGAAAAATTTTTAATATAAACTCTTCAGTTTCTTGATTTTATATTCTTATCCTTTGTTTAGTTTGAAATACTTCTGAGAACACTTAAAACAATTTTTCTTTACAAAGTTAAAGTCTATTGCATTTCTATGGAATTATATTTTTGCTAATTACTGAAAACATATCGAAATGAAAAATTAGAAAATTCAAACAAATTCTTGAATGAATGTTCTTTGCGTTATTTTAGCAGATACATATTTTTTTGAAAAATGTTTGTTTGTTTTTTAGTCAATTTTCTTCAAAGATGTATATTTCTAAATGAAAATCTGATTTTCTGTCATTGTTTAAAGCTTGAATCTCCGAAAAACACAACTACTTCTGAAAAATCTTAAGAATTTCTTTTTTTGTGGTTGACGTTGTTTATTAAATTAATGAACTAGTTTATTGCTAGTATCATGCAAATATTATTTTATGATTTGGTAAAGTAGAAATTTTATTCGACAAATTCAAAATTTTCATCCTGCCCAGAATATCAATAAATATAATTGAAAACAAGATAAGCTGGTTTTGAAACAATACTCTGCTTACTTCACAGTCATAGTAGTGTTCTGGAACTGGGCACCAGGTCCGTGAATTGGCTTCTATGAATTTGTTTTAGCACTTTTTTTCGAGGAAATAATGTAGGTAAGTGTAAAGAAACAAGTTGCTCAAAATTTTAGTTTTTTGTTAGCAGATGAGAGTAAAGTATTAGCATGAAGAAAAACTTCGTATTCTTTTTTTTTTTTTTTTTTTTTTTTTTGCAGGTTGAACAGTAGCAGCAATTGAAATCCCATTTTTTATTGTGCTTATTTCAGAGACAAATATCTTTATATAGATAAACTTATTTTATAAATGGACATGCGGATGATTCTTCTTTTCCTCTTTTCTTGTTCCTCCTGAACTTGATGGACAGAAAGCACTTGTTGGTACAAAGGATATCATTTATTTTAGATACACTAACATTTGTCTGGTAATATGTCAGGTTTTGGAATAGTTCCCGGCATTTATTCATAGTTCATTCGAAGTGACAGTTGCAGATAAAGTGAGACATGTTAGCTTTCATATCTGATTAACTTCAATTTTTCTTTTTCTTCATAACTTATTCACTTTATTGGAACAAATGTGATTAGAGGTATGTATGTGCATATGCGCTTTTGTTCTTCAGGCTATACACAAATTAAAAGCAAAATTCACGAAAATAAACTTACAAACGAAGAATTCTGAAATGTTTCAGACTGGAAACCAAAATAGAATAAATTGTTGAAGGTCATCATCATCATAATTGGCCAGAAAGTCCAACGTGAGCCTTCCTCTGAAGATTTCTCCATAACGACTTATCTCTGATCTCTAATTCTTTTCACTGATTGAAGACTCCACCGATTCAGCCCATCTCAGCAGCGGCCTTTTCCGCTTTCTTATTCCACTGTGTCTAAAAAGAAATATACTTTTTTTATTACGTTGTCTAATCACGTGGACCATCCAATTCATTCTATTTATCTTTATATATTTAATAATATCAGGTTGTTTATAAATCTTCCACAGTTCAAACTTAAATCTCCTACTCCAGTAATTGTTTTCATTTACACCACCCAGTATACTCCGCAAAATCTTTCTCTCAAGTATTTGCGATACAATTTTCCTCCAGTTCTGTCCAAGCTTCAGAAGCATTTGTCAAGAGTTTTGTAAATCAAGAACTTTGTTTTTCTAAATCTGTAAATTAAAAAGATTTCAGCTTCTAAATTTCGTTTTTTAAATCGTTTCCATGAGGTCTTCCGAAATTTTTCTTCAAAGGATTTCGTAACAAGAAGTTTTTGCAGGATAGAGGTGTCAACCCTAAGCCCCAACTTGGAGTCCCCTGATATAATCCCCAGGGGTAAGGTGCTACCCATACACTGAAAACCCATTTTAGTCGCCTTTTACGACATGGATGAGGGGTATTGTGACTATTCTTTCATACTAGGCTACCACACGAGTAAATTGTTGAAGGTCTCTCACGTTAATTCAATCTTAGATTAAAAAAATTATTTATTAAATATATTATTCGTTTGATAATATTTATGATCCTTGAGACATGAACTTTAATTGAACGCTGATTAATATAATATTAAACCTCCATAATCATCATATCTTCAAGTGTATAAAAATAAATACAACATAATAATGTTTTGAAAATTAAAGGTAATAATACTTTGCAACATGTCTACATCGAAATTGTTAAAACTTTTCGTTTATTAAGCTTATTACAAACCCCGTTGGGGACAAAATTGGGTACTTGCAACTCCAGAAGAAGAATACCGCTGAAATCACATGGTTGTGCCTAATCACTTGATTGTGCCTTGCATATTAACGTTAAGTTATTAATTTTGGTTTATTACCAAACTGAATCTATTTTCGGATCACATTTAATTAGATGCCTACAATAAACGTCACACAATTATGTCGAAACTGATTGGCTGCTGAATCGGGACAGAAACAAATACCACGATTTATCCACGCCTGACGTCTCTTGCAGATATCCAGTTGTGCGAGTTAAATAGTAATCCAATGCGTAAGAAGTGATAATACATTTATTTACATGTTATTTCAAACTAAGTAAACAATTCCTTTTTATAATTTTTTAAAAATTCACTGCAGCTTAAATTAATAATTTTAAATTTAATAATTTTAATTATTTAAAAATTTAAATTGATAATTTTAATTTAATAATTATTTTAAATTAACAGTGTATTCTAGTGGTTATCGACTATCGTTAATTTCCTAGATAAATACTCTCATAAGGAAATAATTTTCCTGCCATTTTTTTTACGTTAGAGCTTTTGAGAAAAATAAGTACTACTTATAGTTATCATAAGAAAAATAATTCTACTTTTTTTATATCCGGTCTTAAAGAAACAGTCATAAAAAAAAAAGATACATGTTTGCAAAATTTGGAAATTCCCTCCAGTCTGATTCTTTTAGTAACTTAAAGTATAACTCGTTTATGTCAGATTTCCACGCATTCCAGTGTTTATGGACGTTGACAGCGTTAATGATCCAATGAGGAGAGTTAACGCTAAACTGTCTGGACTTCGCGAATAGGGGAAAAAAATCTCGCCAAAAGTAGACGCTAAACATAGCTGTATTAAAAGGCATCCGAAACCCTGACTGCTTTTTTTTCTTCTTAAAGTTTAGTAATGTAAACAGCTGCCCGTGATTTTCCGACCTTGCCCTATATATCAGGTTGGCATTAGTTCTAAAACTACGACTAATAGCTATCTGGTTAGTGAATGAAGAAATAAAAATAGGGGGTGTTCATTCTCTTGTCGCGATAGAATCTAACATCTGTGTGTTTTGTCAATGTTAACTATTTGTGTCAATGAAAGATGCATTCTCGACAAAAAATAGTTTAAATTTTTTTTATTATAACCTTCGTTGAACAGCGCCGACCCAATGTTTTGGGTTTACGACTGCTAATGTTTAACTACGTAGCCTTGTCATTTTGAGCCCAATCCAGAAGACAAGGGAACTCCTGTATCAAGCATTGGGAGAAATTTGCCTTCGAGGAAGACTTTTTGATGGGACTAACCCGAATTTGCGTTAGAGAGGAAAACCACGAAAACCTCCCTCGGTTAGTCCGACGGCAAGGGGACTCTAGCCCATGATTCGTCTACCATTGAGGTTATTTCTCATCAGTGCTGTGGTCGGTGCAAGCCGGATGTGGAATTCGTATCGATTGGGATTCGAACCCGGTTCACCTCATTGGAAGGCGAATGCTCTATCCCCTGAGCCATCACGGCTCAAATAGTTAACATTAACATTACCAGCACCATGGCATATAATTACTGAAGATAAATAATAAAGGGAATAAGAAATTTTAAGTACTACTTTTTTAAGCATGCCTTAAAAAAAATTATTTTATGTGTAAAAAAATAAACGGACCACCCTTGATAACTTTTGATCTAATGATTGGAACCTCACGTTCTAGGACTCAACCTTCATGGCTCAAGGGAGGGATCTCAAATATGCTTATAAATAAGTGCAGACGATAATTTAAGTTACGAAACCAGAAACAAAAACGTACTTTCTCTGAATAAACCATATCTTTTTTTCGACGGATTTCTAACCTCCAAAATAGCCGCAATCTGGGAAATATAATCCTAAAGGGGGATCGATTTGATCAGGAGAGAGGTTGAAAGTTTGCACCCCTTAATGTTAATTTAATTTTTTCGTATTTCGCTATATCTCGGAAACTTTTAAAGCAAATTGAAAATTTTTTGCACGCAATTATAAAACTCGTTTGTCCAAAAGTAATTCCATGCAAAAAATAAATTTTAGTAAATATTTGTTATTTTTAATTATTTTATTAAATAATAGTAAAAAAAAACTGTAAGGTATAAAATTTTTTGCATTATTTTAAAGAATATAATTTAACATAGCAGAATACAAAGCAAATTAGGCCAAATAGTTTTTGAGAAATTGAATTTTGCATATCCGACTTTTTTGAAATTTTTTAAAATGCATGACGTCACATTTTTTATTTACTTACTTTTCCACTGTTCCTATTTACTTTCTCACTGTTGCAATTTCTATTTTTTTTCTTAAATTGCAACTCTAGATAGTGTTGCGCGTCGGTTAAGTGGGGAGTAAGCTGAGCTTGTTTTGATTAACGAAAATTCGTCATGTAGATGGATATGCGTCAGAATTTGTTTGTCAATCTCGCAGTTAATTTATCAGTACTGTTAAACTACTGAAAAGTCATAATATAACAATGATTTAAACCGTCATTCATGGCTCTCGAACTATTTGTTGCCGATTTCTTAACAATGCCGAATATCCTACTTTTCTGGTAACATATATACAAATAACGAAGAAAAAAATACCTGTTTGTTTCAGTTTATTTACTACTTAAAATAGAAAAAATAATAATGATACTCAAGGTAATTTGATTCTAAAAATTGTATGTTATATTTTTTAACTTCCTTGTTTTTTTCACAGGAACAGGTTGCGTATTTGGGGGAGAATAAACGAAAAGGTTCCAGCGAATTATTTTAGCGCGCAGAATAGAATATAAGTATGAGTGACGGGGAAGAGTACAGTCCTGTTGAATCTCCAACACTCGTACCCATAAGACGAAGGGATGATGTATGGCCACCAAGAGTAAGTATAAAAAAACTATTTCATTCCCTATTGATTGACTGATCAATCATTATTCACGAATGATTCATTATTAATTGATATTATTGATTTGAAAAAAAAAATAAACTTTTCGTGTAGAAAAGATTCTTACTCGAAGCAGGATTTCTACTATCCGGAAAAATGAAAAATAAATTGTTACAGTGGCTTGAAATCTTTTAGATTTAGTTTTGACATATACTGAGCTGCCAACTACTATGCATTTTGAAAAATATTTTATAGAGTGGTAGAAACTTAAGTTTTCAGAATTTATGGTCCTATTATAACATTTTAAGAGCTTCACCTTGGCAGAACAATTCACATGAACTCATGAATCATTTACGTGTAGTGATGTGGATGGTAAGTTTAAATAAAATTTATAAAACAAAGAATTACATTAAAACGAGCTTTACCACAAGAAGAAAATTTCCGAAAAATTTGACACATCTGCATGTAGATTTCTTTTAACTAGAAAACACTCACAGGTGAATGTCAACAATCACATAGTCGCTTTGGTGAATGTCCGATATATTTGTTATATCCGATTTAATATTAGTTTATTCTCTGATACTATTATATTTATTCGATATTTTAATGTCTGGTGAGGATAGATTAGGAGAAACATCAGTGTTCGGAGTACCGGTTAAATGCATACTGGGCACTGGCAATTGACATATAAAAAACATTGATGTAGGGTATACCGAGCATTGGCACTTAACTAGACCTAGTATATATTTCGAACATTCACCAAAGCTACTATTTGATTGTTAACATTCACCGTTGGATGTCAAGAACCACCTATTTCGGTCATTCACAGTAACATACTTTTTGATACATAAAAACTAGTTAAACTGATTTTCTTCCACCAATTTTTCTGCCACTTTTTAAATTTTTTCAAATTCTAGTCACCCTTATAAATTAGTCTATATAAAAAATTTTACACGAATTGATCTCAACATAAAAAAATTCTTGATCAAAATGTTACTTGACCTCTATGAACAGAAATTTCTTAAATGTTTAAGTATGAAAGTTTTTTTCATAATTTAACTTCATTTTTATTTCATTAAATAAACATACATTAAACAATACAAAAATACTTATAAATACAATAAAAAATACTTTTAAAAGCAATATAATGTATCTTTTATAATAAAATAAGAAAAAAAAATAATTAAAAAATTGTAAGTAAAAATTAACAGAAGTATTAGACGGCGAGATATAAAAGGCGGAAGTGATGTCATCATGGAAAGTCAAGGGGTGTTTATTTCTGACCGGGTGGAAAACGAAAATTTTTCGTAAATGGAAGTCAGCTTATTTCTACCCGCTCGCTAATTTTGATTTTAACTTCGGTTTCTGTTTATTATTTATTTTATTAGTTTTTTGAGTATGGCAACAATTATTATTTTTAATATTAGTTTTTAAGGATGGCAACCTTTATGAAATTTGTTATTCTGACGTATGTTATGACGTCACATACTATGATGTAATTAATATATAATTGTGAAACTAGTAGAAACCTTGAGTTGAGTTGTACAGTTGCTGCTGCTAATAAGAAATGTTATGTAGGGTGACGTTTTGATGGACTTATTTATTCCCGCTCGAACATTAGTATTACTTGTATTCAGATGGCCACGATTGTTATTTTCTACGTATATGTATTCTGATGGCTCCATCTAGTAATTAAAATATTTACTATTTTTTCAATGAAATTAGAAAATGTTTAAAAATTATATATAAATAAATAAATGGTGATATTTAATTTTGACGTCGGACTCACAACCTCAGAACAAAATTGCTTTCACAGGATACTAGTTTTTTGTTTTCGTTAACCAGTATCCTGTGAATGCACACAAATCAGAGGAAAACTTAAGGTTTTAATAAAATAAATTTGATCATTTTAAAAAATACTATATGTATTCTAATAGTGCCAGCTATACTTAAAATGTTAGAAAGAAACTATGTTAATAACTCTTCATTTTAGTTATTTTTTAACATAAATATAGTTAATATAAATGACTATAATTATTATTAACCTACTCGATATTAATTAACACATTTTAAATAAATTGATTCAATATTAAAATAAAAATTATATTTATTTTTAAAAAAAAACTTATAATAAAAAAAGTGAATTATTTATTCTGAATAAATTTTTTTTACGATTAGAAAATAATTAACTCTATTATTTGTATTCAATTACATATTAAATTTAATATATGTACTTAAATATTATCTCGTCGTCGACCATTTATGCCAAATATGGATTTGTATAATCAACTACTATATAAAAATAAATTTGAAAGATACTAAAAAATCTGCGATGTTGGCGAAAATGGAATAATACTTAAGTAATGTCAAAAATTTTAACTAAAACTACTCACATCCGGCATTTCATTACAATAAAAAAAAATTTAATTATTAATATGTTTGACATAAATTCGAAAAATATTACAACACTACATTGTCTGTCTTCATGAAAATTATGCAAAAATTAAAACTGAGCGTCTTAATCAATTTTAATTCTTTTTTTCCTTTGTGGAAAAATTTTGGCAAATAAGCTATTTTACAAATTAAAAAAAAAGTTAGATTATTTTTAAGCAAGGAAGTTATTTAACCGTTTTAAAAAGAATAGTGTAGAACTCATGAAGACTTTTTAACTGTGGCTTTTATATTTTAATCGGCTAAATAACTTTAAATTACAAAGCCTCTTTACTTAAAAAAAGATATTATCATAAAAAATTCTAACAAAATGTATTCCCAGAGTTGTTGTTGGCTCAAGGGATAGAGCATTCACCTCCCAATGAGGTGAACCAGATTCGAATCCCAGGGATGGCTGGTAGATACGAATTCCGCATAGACTACAGTGCTGACTTAATATATCCACATTGGTAGACAGATCATGGGTTAGAGTTCTCTTACCGTCAGACTAACCGTGGGAGGTTTTCGTGTTTTTCCTCTCTAACGCAAACGCAGTTTAGTTCCGTCTAAAAGTCCTCCACGAAGGTAAATTTCTCCCAGTTCCTTTGTCTTCTGGACTGGGTTCGAAATTACAAACCAACGGAGTTGAACATTAGTAGTTGCAAACCTGAAATTGGGTCGGCTGCTCAACGCCGGTTATAAAATAAAATATAATAAAATGTATTCTTTTTTTTTTCTTTTTGCAGACATCAAGCGTACGATATCTTCCAAAAACAGGCTTTTCTCCTACAATAGTGCGAGAAGGTAAGATTTTAATTCTTTCACACGAAACCAATCAGAGATTGGAAATTATGGTTCTGAGAAAAAATGGTTCAAAGTTGAACCATAATTGAACTTAAATTTGCTGAAAATTTAATAATAGGGGGCCGGAAAGTAATGTGTATTTGATATTTGTTATCAAGATTTTATTTTTAATCAATAATGTATTCACCCTCGTTATCAACAACCTTTCATTGCAGGATCGAAAAGGGAATCGAAAAAAGCGGTTTTTAAGTCTAAAGAATATTGAATGCTCCAACTTTCTGGTCCCCTTAATATTAAGCCATGTTTCCGTTTAAAGTGACCCGTAGTATTGGTAAATTAAGATTTAATTTTAACGAAAACAAGATGCAACTGCGTATCGTATTAAAAATACTGTGAGTAAGAAAAAGCCTTGAATAACTTTTTATCCAATGACCAGAGTTTTATGTACTAAGACTCAATTTTAATACCTAAGCATAAATAAAGAGCTCATCGTGGGTTCGATTCTCGCCAACCGAAGAATCCCCGCGTAGTAACTGATGACTGATGCACGTTAAATCTGTCGAGTCGCAAAGTCCTCCATATTCCCGTAACAAATCAAAACCTCTGGAGG